>NW_026600256.1:0-55000 GCF_029448725.1 Salvelinus fontinalis
CATAAACCCCTATAGTCAACAGTCTACCAAACAAACACAACTGTGATGACATCATAAACCCCTATAGTCAACAGTCTACCAAGCAAACACAACTGTGATGACATCATAAACCCCTATAGTCAATAGTCTACCAAGCAAACACAACTGTGATGACATCATAAACCCCTATAGTCAACAGTCTACCAAGCAAACACAACTGTGATGACATCATAAACCCCTATAGTCAACAGTCTACCAAGCAAGCAAACACAACTGTGAGGACATCATAAACCCCTATAGTCAACAGTCTACCAAGCAAACACAACTGTGATGACATCATAAACCCCTATAGTCAATAGTCTACCAAGCAAACACAACTGTGATGACATCATAAACCCCTATAGTCAACAGTCTACCAAGCAAACACAACTGTAGTCAAGTCTATCAAGCAAACACAACTGTGAAAACTGTGATGACATCATGAACCACTATAGTCAATCTATTAACAATACCTCTGTATTACAGACCACTGATCACAACAGGAATATGCCAGTGGATAAATACATGCCCTTAACAATAAATAAGAGACTAGATAATATAATACATAATAAATTGTTAATACATTATAAATAATAAAACAGCCCCTGGACAATATCTGATTCTGACCATCGCTTTATTTTGAGCCAGTTGAATAACGGTCTCAAACGCGAAAAGCCAAATCCCTCAATATGCGTCCTAAATGGCACCATATATAGTGCACTGTGTTCGGGAATAGGGTGCCATTTGAGACGCAGTCTCCGTAATAATCATCACTGGAATCAATGGAAACGTAGCTCCTCAGCCAAAAGAGGCCTTTTTCCTCTAAATTCCCCAATATGGCACTAGGCCCAGACCCCGACGTAGAGCTCAGCTATTCTTAGGACCAAATATTCTAATACTAATATTAACAATGTTTTCACTGTAAATAAAAGATTAAAAATATTTAGCCAAATGTCACACAGTCTACAAAGACAGTCAACCACACACTCCAGAGGTCCATAGAGGTCCATAGAAGACCATAGAGGTCAATAGAGGTCCATAGCATGCCTCTTTCACAGATTCACAGACACTGTCCAGACATATTATATTAGTTTCCTATTCTTTAACCTGTCCAGACATGTTGCATTAGTTTAAAATAAAATGTTATTTGTCACATACACATGGTTAGCAGATGTTAATGTGAGTGTAGCGAAATGCTTGTGCTTCTAGTTCCCGACAGTGCAGTAATATCTAACAAGTAATCAAAAAATTTCCCAACAACTACCTAATACACACAAATCTAAAGGGGTGAATGAGAATATGTACATGTAAGTATAAGGATGAGCGATGGCTGAGCGGCATAGACAAGGTGCAATAGATGGTATAAAATACAGTTTATACATGTGATATGAGTAATATAAGATACGTAAACATTATTAAAGTGCCATTATTTAGAGTGCCATTGTATAAAGTGACTAGTAATCCATTTATTAAAGTGGCCAGTGATTGGGTCTCAATGTAGGCAGCAGCCTCTCTGAGTTAGTGATTGCTGTTTAGCAGTCTGATGGCCTCGAGATAGAAGCTGTTTTTCAGTCTCTCGGTCCCAGCTTTGATGCACCTGTACTGACCTCGCCTTCTGGATGATAGCGGGGTGAACAGGCAGTGGCTCGGGTGGTTGATGTCCTTGATGATCTTTTTGGCCTTCCTGTGACATTGGATGCAGTAGGTGTCATGGAGGGCAGGTAGTTTGCCCCCAGTGATACGTTGTGCAGACCACCCTCTGGAGAGCCTTGCGGTTGAGGGCGGTGCAGTTGCCGTACCAGGCTGTGATACAGCTCGACAGGATGCTCTCGATTGTGCATCTGTAAAAGTTTGTCAGGGTTTTGGGTGATAAGCCAAATTTCTTCAGTCTCCTGAGGTTGAAGAGGGGCTGTTGCGCCTTCTTCACCACACTGTCTGTGTGGGTGGACCATTTCAGTTTGTCTGTGATGTGTACGCCAAGGAACTTAAAACTTTCCCCCTTCTCCACTGCGGTCTCGTCGATGTGGATAGGGGAGTGCTCCCTCTGCTGTTTCCTGAAGTCCACGATCATCTCCTTTGTTTTGTTGACGTTGAGTGAGAGGTTTTTTTCCTGACACCACACTCTGAGTGCCCTCACCTTCTCCCTGTAGGCTGTCTCATCGTTGTTGGCAATCAAGCCCACTAATGTTGTGTCGTCTGCAAACTTGATGATTGAGTTGGAGGCGTGCATGGCCACGCAGTCGTGGGTGAACAGGGAGTACAGGAGGGGGCTGAGCACGCACCCTTGTGAGGCCCCAATGTTGAGGGTCAGGGAAGTGGAGATCACTTCACCACCTGGGGGCGGCCCGTCAGAAAGTCCAGGATCCAATTGCACACGGTGGTGTTGAGACGCTGGGCCTCTAGCTTGATGATGAGCTTGGAGGGTACTATGGTGTTGAATGCTGAGCTGTAGTCAATGAACAGCATTCTCACATAGGTATTCCTCTTGTCCAGATGGGTTAGGGCAGCGTGCAGTGGGATGGCGATTGCGTCGTCTGTGGACCTGTTGGGGCGGTATGCAAACTGAAGGTGGCCGGTAAGGTGGAGGTGATATGATCCTTGACTAGTCTCTCAAAGCACTTCATGATGACAGAAGTGAGTGCTACGGGGCGGTAGTCATTTAGTTCAGTTATCTTTTCCTTATTGGGAACAGGAACAATGGGCGCCATCTTGAAGCATGTGGGGACAACAGACTAGGATAGGGAGCGATTGAATATGTCCGTAAACACACCAGCCAGCTGGTCTGCGCATGTTCTGAGGACGCGGCTAGGGATGCCGTCTGGGCCAGCAGCCTTGCGAGGGTTAATATGTTTAAATGTTTTACTCATGTCAGAGCCACGGACAAGGAGGGGGGGGGGGGGGGGGGCGAAGTCCTTGTTAGCGGGCCACGATGGTGGCACTGTATTATCCCCAAAGCAAAGAAGGTGTTTAGTTTGTCTGGAAGCGTGACGTCGGTGTCCGTGACGTGGCTGGTTTTCTTTTTGTAGTCTGTGATTTCCTGTAAACCCTGCCACATACGTCTCGTGTCTGAGCCGTTGAATTGCGATTCCACCTTGTCCCTGTACTGTCATTTCGCTTGTTTGATTGCCTTGCAGAGGGAATAACTACACTGTTTATATTCAGTCATTTTCCCAGACCTCTTTCCATGGTTAAATGCGGTGGATCGCGCTTTCAGTTTTGCACGAATGCCGCCACCCATTCACGGTTTCTGGTTAAGGTAGGTTTTAATAGTCACAGTGGGTACAACATCTCCAATGCACTTCTTTATAAACATATAGGTCGATGTTGTTCTCTGAGGCCACCCGAAACATATTCCAGTCCGCGTGATCAAATCAATCTTGAAGCATGGCTTCTGATTGGTCAGACCAGCATTGAATGGTTCTCGTTACTGGTACATCCTGTTTGAGTTTCAGCCTATAAGACGGTAGAAGCAAGGTGGCGTCGTGGTCGGATTTGCTGAAGGGAGAGCGGGGGAGGGATTTGTATGCATCACGGAAGTTAGAGTAGCAGTGGTGGAGGGTATTGCCCATGTGCGTAGCGTAATCAATATGCTGGTAGAATTTAGGTTGCCTTGTTCTCAAATTTGCTTTGTTAAAATCTCCAGCTACAATAAATGCAGCCTCAGAATGTATAGTTTCCAGTTTGCATATAGTCCAGTGAAGTTCCTTGATGGCCATCTTGGTGTCTGCTTGAGGGGGAATGTACACAGCTGTGACGATAACTGACGAGAATTCTCTTGGTAGGTAACATTTGATTGTAAGGAATTCTTTGTCGGGTGAACAGAATAACTTGAGTTCCTGTATGTTGTTATGATTACACCATGAGTTGTTAATCATAAAGCATTCACCCCGCCCTTCCTCTTCCCAGAGAGGTGTTTATCTCTGTCGGCGCGATGCATGGAGAAGCCCGGTCGCGGAACTGATTCCGAAAACATATCCCGAGAGAGCCATGTTTCCGTGAAACAGAGAACGTTACAATCTCTGACGTCTCTCTGGAAGGCAACCGTTGCTCGAATTTTGTCTACCTAGTTGTCAAGAGACTGGACATTGGCTACTAGTATACTCGGGAGCGGTGGGTGCAGTGCACGTCTACGGAACCTGACCAGGTGGCTGCATCGTCTGCCCCTTCCGCGGCACCGTTGTTTTGGGTCAACTACTGGAATTAGATCCATTGTCCTGGTTGGTGGTCCGAACAGAGGATCCGCTTCGGGAAAGTTGTATTCCTGGTCATAATGTTGGTAAGTTGACGTTGCTCTTATATCCAATAGTTCTTCCCGGGGTAACAATGTAAGAAATAATACATAAAAAAACAAAATACTGCATAGTTTCCGAAGAACTCGAAGCGAGGGGACCACCTCTGTCGGCGCCATCTATATAAACTCACCAAAAAAAGAAATGTCCCTTTTTCAGGGCCCTGTCTTTCAAAGATAATTCGTAAACATCCAAATATCTTCACAGATCTTCATTGTAAAGGGTTTAAACACTGTTTCCCATGCTTGTTCAATGAACCATAAACAATTAATGAACATGCACCTGTGGAACGGTCGTTAAGACACTAACAGCTTACAGACGGTAGGCAATTAAGGTCACAGTTATGAAAACGTAGGACACTAAAGAGGCCTTTCTACTGACTCTGAAAAACACCAAAAGAAAGATGCCCAAGGTCCCTGCTCATCTGCGTGAACGTGCCTTAGGCATGCTGCAAGGAGGCATGAAGACTGCAGATGTGGCCAGGGCAATAAATTGCAATGTCCGTAATGTGAGAAGCATAAGACAGCGCTACAGGGAGACAGGATGGACAGATGATCGTCCTCGCAGTGGCAGACCATGTGTAACAACACCTGCACAGGATAGGTACAGCCGGACATCACACCTGCGGGACAGGTACAGGATCGCAACAACTGCCCGAGTTACACCAGGAACGCACAATCCTTCCATCAGTGCTCACTGTCCACAATAGGCTGAGAGAGGCTGGAATGAGGGCTTGCAGGCCTGTTGTAAGGTAGGTCCTCACCAGACATCACCGGCAACAACGTCGCCTATGGGCACAAACTCACCATCGCTGGACCAGACAGGACTGGCAAAAAGTGCTCTTCACTGACGAGTCGCGGTTTTGTCTCACCAGGGGTGATGGTCGGATTCACGCTTATCGCCAAAGGAATGAGCGTTACACCGAGGCCTGTACTCTGGAGCGGGATTGATTTGGAGGTGGATGGTCAGTCATGGTCTGGTGTGTCACAGCATCATCGGACTGAGCTTGTTGTCATTGTAGGCAATCTCAACGCGTTGTATTACAGGGTAGACATACTCCTCCCTCATGTGGTACCCTTCCTGCAGGCTCATCCTGACCTGACCTTCCAGCATGACAATGCCACCAGCCATACTGCTCGTTCTGTGCGTGATTTCCTGCAAGACAGGAATGTCAGTGTTCTGCCATGGCCAGCGAAGAGCCCGGATCTCAATGCCATTGAGCACGTCTGGGACCTGTTGGATAGGAGGGTGAGGGCTAGGGCCATTCCCCGCAGAAATGTCCGGGAACTTGCAGGTGCCTTGGTGGAAGAGTGTGGTAACATCTCACAGCAAGAACTGGCTAATCTGGTCCAGTCCATGAGGAGGAGATGCACTGCAGTACTTAATGCAGCTGGTTTTTGTTGTTGATGTTTCCTATTCTATACACTGTCCAGACATAGTGTATTAGGTTCCTATTGTATACCCTCCTATGACAACAATGTTTACGTGGGCCTAGCAAAGACAGCAAAGCTTATGTCTGACAGCTGATGCCATGTCACAATAAGTGAAGTGATATATTATCCATTCCTAAAGAGCTCTTAGTGAAAACAACATATTTGACGTGGTTCCCTGAGTCACTGGATCAGTAACAACATGTATGACATAGTTCCCTCAGTCACTGGATCAGTAACATGTATGACATAGTTCCCTGAGTCACTGGATCAGTAACATGTATGACATAGTTCCCTCAGTCACTGGATCAGTAACATGTATGACATAGTTCCCTCAGTCACTGGATCAGTAACATGTATGACATAGTTCCCTCAGTCACTGGATCAGTAACAACATGTATGACATAGTTCCCTCAGACACTGGATCAGTAACATGTATGACATAGTTCCCTCAGACACTGGATCAGTAACATGTATGACATAGTTCCCTCAGACACTGGATCAGTAACAACATGTATGACATAGTTCCCTCAGACACTGGATCAGTAACAACATGTATGACATAGTTACCTCAGACACTGGATCAGTAACAACATGTATGACATAGTTCCCTCAGACACTGGATCAGTAACATGTATGACATAGTTCCCTCAGACACTGGATCAGTAACAACATGTATGACATAGTTCCCTCAGTCACTGGATCAGTAACAACATGTATGACATAGTTCCCTGAGTCACTGGATCAGTAACAACATGTATGACATAGTTCCCTCAGTCACTGGATCAGTAACAACATGTATGACATAGTTCCCTCAGTCACTGGATCAGTAACAACATGTATGACATAGTTCCCTCAGTCACTGGATCAGTAACAACATGTATGACATAGTTCCCTCAGTCACTGGATCAGTAACATGTATGACATAGTTCCCTCAGCCACTGGATCAGTAACATGTATGACATAGTTCCCTCAGACACTGGATCAGTAACAACATGTATGACATAGTTCCCTCAGTCACTGGATCAGTAACAACATGTATGACATAGTTCCCTCAGTCACTGGATCAGTAACAACATGTATGACATAGTTCCCTCAGTCACTGGATCAGTAACAACATGTATGACATAGTTCCCTCAGTCACTGGATCAGTAACATGTATGACATAGTTCCCTCAGTCACTGGATCAGTAACAACATGTATGACATAGTTCCCTGAGTCACTGGATCAGTAACATGTATGACATAGTTCCCTGAGTCACTGGATCAGTAACATGTATGACATAGTTCCCTCAGACACTGGATCAGTAACAACATGTATGACATAGTTCCCTGAGTCACTGGATCAGTAACAACATGTATGACATAGTTCCCTGAGTCACTGGATCAGTAACATGTATGACATAGTTCCCTGAGTCACTGGATCAGTAACATGTATGACATAGTTCCCTCAGACACTGGATCAGTAACAACATGTATGACATAGTTCCCTCAGACACTGGATCAGTAACAACATGTATGACATAGTTCCCTCAGTCACTGGATCAGTAACATGTATGACATAGTTCCCTCAGTCACTGGATCAGTAACATGTATGACATAGTTCCCTCAGACACTGGATCAGTAACATGTATGACATAGTTCCCTCAGTCACTGGATCAGTAACATGTATGACATAGTTCCCTCAGACACTGGATCAGTAACATGTATGACATAGTTCCCTCAGACACTGGATCAGTAACAACACAGTTGATAAACACCGGTTGCGTCCCAAACAGCGCCCTATTCCCCATAGGGCTCTAGTCAGATGTAGTGCACTATACTGTATAGGTAATAGGGTGTCATTTGGGACACAGATTTGTTTTGACATTTTGTTATAAACTCTGATCAACTGAACTAAGTCAGTGAGGAAAATCCCTCCTCCCTTTGTCTCTCCCACTCCCAACATATGTCTGATCTCCACTGTAGCTTATGACAGAGGGCGAGGAGAGAGAGAGAGATCCTCCTTATAAATGGAGATGCTGTTTTGCAGCTAAATAAAAGTGTGAAACGTGCAGGAAACTCTCTCCTCTCCTGGCTGGGTAGTGTGGACGTCTCTCACCTAACAGCTGTTTACATGTCCACTAGTGACGAGAGCTCTGCTCCTCTCTACCAGTCAGCTACAACAAGCCTGCAGCACACGTCCGGAACATCTCAGATAGCAGCATGTGTGTTTGTGTGGTAGAAGGCATCTTCCAGGATGTAACTCTAAAGTAACTGAAGGTTAGCCTGTTGTCGTGAGCAACGTGCTGAAACGATGGAAGTTATTAATTCTTGCCACTATAGGGGGTGCTGTTTCGCATTAGCATAATTTGCTCTACAGATTAAACTGCCTAGTACTCAATTCTTGCTCGTACAATATGCATATTATTGTTATTATTGGATAGAAAACACTCTCTAGTTTCTATAGCCGTTTGAATTATGTCTCTGAGTGGAACAGAACTCATTCTACAGCACTTTTCCTGATATGGAGTGAGATTTCAGAAATATTGGCCTCTGGTCCCAGGTCAGTTTTAATGTCCCTGTAAATGCTATGAGGATACAAACACTGCCCACGCCTTCCTCTAGATGTCAGTAAGTGGTGACAATTTGAATGGAGTCGATTGCGCAATCAGGGCCTGTATAAAAGGCCAAAGACCGGATGTACCGTTCTTTTGCTCCCTGCGCCTGACGCACAATGGACGTCGGACCTGCTCTCTTTCCAAGCTGTTGTTTAGCCAGTAATATATCGCCGGTCATGTTTTTACTCGTTATAGGTGTTAAAAACATCATAAGGTAGTTAATTTAAACCGTTTTATAGCAATTTATATCCGTTTATATCCGCGATTTTGAGGCATTGCTTTGTGATGCACTTTGAAGCGCCGGGCACGTTTCGGGGTCCCGGTCGAACGTTAGTGGGCATTTCGACGGACAAGAGGACATCTTTCGACCAAAAGAAGATTAGACCCAAGAAAGGATACATTGCCCAAGATTCTGATGGAAGATCACCTCATAGTAAGAAATATTTAAGATGATAAATCGTTGTTCTGTCGAAAAATGTTAAATGCATATTCCGCCATTTTTTTTGGTATAGCTTCGCTTGGCGAACCCTGTATTGCACAGTAAGGATAATTTTAGAAATGTAATTCAGCGATTGCATTAAGAACTAATTTGTCTTTCGATAGCTGTCCAACTTATATTTTTTTAGTCAAGTTTATGAATAGTTATTCATGAGACAAGATCACTGTCAAATATGGCGCCCGACATTTTCAGGCTAGTATTGTCATTGTATAACCACGTTTTTTTGTGGCTAAATATGCACATTTTCGAACAAACTCTATATGTATGTTGTAATATGATGTTACAGGAGTGTCATCGGAAGAATTCTGAGAAGGTTAGTGAAAAAATTCATATATTTTGGCGATGATTACGTTATCGCTCTCTTTGGCTTGAATCAATGCTCGGGTAACGTTTGCACATGTGGTATGCTAATATAACGATTTATTGTGTTTTCGCTGTAGAACACTTAGAACATCTGAAATATTGTCTGAATTCACAAGATCTGTGTCTTTCCATTGCTGTGAGCTGTGTATTTTTAAGAAATGTTTTATGATTAGTAATTAGGTAATACACGTTGCTCTCTGTATTTATTCTAGTCGAGTTGTGATGGTGGGTGCAATTGTAAACTATGATTTCTACCTGAAATATGCACATTTTTCTAACAAAACCTATCCTATACAATAAATATGTTATCAGACTGTCATCTGATGAGGTTTTTTCTTGGTTAGTGGCTATCAATATCTTTATTTGGCCGAATTGGTGATAGCACCTGATGGAGTAAGAAACTGATGGAGTTAGAAAAGTGGTGTCTTTTGCTAACGTGGATAGCTAATAGATTTACATATTTTGTCTTCCCTGTAAAACATTTTAAAAATCTGAAATGGTGGCTTTATTCACAAGATCTGTATCTTTCATTTGGTGTCTTGGACTTGTGATTTAATGATATTTAGATGCTACTATTTAATTGTGACGCTATGCTAGCGATGCTAATCAGTGTGTAGGGGGGTGGGGGGTGATCCCGGATCCGGGGTTGAGAGGCGGTAAAAGTTAACAGACGACCAAAACATTGTAGTGACGCCAGTAAAAGTAATGTGAGCCATATTGAGAGAGAGAGAATATAACTCATATTTATGTTTATTTATTTTCCCTTTTGTACTTTAACTATTTGCATATTGTTACAATACTGTACATAGACATAATATTCCTCTGAAACGTTTGTGTGTGTAATGTTTACTGTTCATTTTGATTGGTTATTTCACATTTGTTAAATATCACACACACACACACACACACAAACCACACAGAGCACACACACACACACACACAAACCACACAGAGAACACACACACACACACACAGACCACACACACACACAGGTCACACAGACCACACACACACAGACCTCACACAGACTACACACACACACACAGACACACACCTCACACACAGACACACACCTCACACACACACACACACACACACACACACACACACACACACACACACACACACACACACACACACACACACACACACACACACAGACCACACACACACAGACTACACACACACACACACACACACACACACACACACACACACACACACACACACACACACACACACACACACACACACACACACACACACACACACACACACACAGGTCACACAGACCACACACACACAGACTGACCACACACAGACCTCACACAGACTACACACACACACACAGGTCACACAGACCACACACAGACTGACCACACACAGACCACACACAGACTACACACACACAGGATCTCACAGTGACATTCCTTTCTAAAAACACTCCTTTCTCAATGTCTTCCATGTGACTGACCGGCAGTAACACCCCCTTACCAAACACTGCAGCTCTGAGTACTGTACTGAGACTGACAAACCCGTCTATGTTACAATCACACTAACATGATAACTAACCTTGATTTGAGTTACTCCCCAAGCTAATGTCTACCTAGGCTCACTGGTAGTGACTTGGTTAATAAAGGCTTTATCTCAGTGGGCTCACACAGTCTTATAGCAGGGTCGGTGTAGTGGTACTCACTGGTAGTGACTTGGTTAATCAAGGCTTTAGCTCAGCGGGCTCACACAGTCTTATAGCAGGGTCGGTGTAGTGGTACTCACTGGTAGTGACTTGGTTAATCAAGGCTTTAGCTCAGTGGGCTCACACAGTCTTATAGCAGGATCGGTGTAGTGGTACTCACTGGTAGTGACTTGGTTAATCAAGGCTTTAGCTCAGTGGGCTCACACAGTCTTATAGCAGGGTCGGTGTAGTGGTACTCACTAGTAGTGACTTGGTTAATCAAGGCTTTAGCTCAGTGGGCTCACACAGTCTTATAGCAGGGTCGGTGTAGTGGTACTCACTGGTAGTGACTTGGTTAATCAAGGCTTTAGCTCAGTGTGCTCACACAGTCTTATAGCAGGGTCGGTGTAGTGGTACTCACTGGTAGTGACTTGGTTAATCAAGGCTTTAGCTCAGCGGGCTCACACAGTCTTATAGCAGGGTCGGTGTAGTGGTACTCACTGGTAGTGACTTGGTTAATCAAGGCTTTAGCTCAGTGGGCTCACACAGTCTTATAGCAGGGTCGGTGTAGTGGTACTCACTGGTAGTGGCTTGGTTAATCAAGGCTTTAGCTCAGTGGGCTCACACAGTCTTATAGCAGGGTCGGTGTAGTGGTACTCACTGGTAGTGACTTCTTTGATCATCTGGGCAGAAGAGTGACAGCCCGTAACGATGTGCCTGGTCCACAGTGAAAGGTCCTGACAGGTCTCAGCTCTGAACAGGTGGGCCTCGATGCCCAGTCTGGTTCCTGTACGTGTGGCGAAGGACAGCTCCACCCCCGGCTGGGGAGAGCCTCGGTCTGGGCCAGAGTGCACCAGCCTACAGACAGACACACTTTCTGTTATAAGAGCCTGCAGTTGAGAGAGACTAGCTAGTCAGTGCTGTAACTATATAACCCTTCACACCAAGGACATAAAGGTGTAATAATTGATAACATGATAAATAGTAACAGAGTTCTTGGCTGTGTTCAGTAATGGAAACATGTTGTGGACGTGTCCTCCAGCGCCTACTCATCTTTCACGTGTTTTCTGCACCATGAGGCCAATAGAGGGTAGATGTGTTCTGATTATTGCTTGGCCAATAGAGGGCAAGTGTGTTCTGATTATTGCTTGGCCAATAGAGGGCAAGTGTGTTCTGATTATTGCTTGGCCAATAGAGGGCAGGTGTGTTCTAATTATTGCTTGGCCAATAGAGGGCAGGTGTGTTCTAATTATTGCTTGGCCAATAGAGGGTAGATATATAATGATTATTGCTTGGCCCATAGAGGGTAGATGTGTTCTGATTATTGCTTGGCCAAAAGAGGGCAAGTGTGTTCTGATTATTGCTTGGCCCATAGAGGGTAGATGTGTTCTGATTATTGCTTGGCCAATAGAGGGTCGATGTGTTCTGATTATTGCTTGGCCAATAGAGGGTATGTGGGTCCTGAACATTGCTTGGCCAATAGAGGGTAGGCGTGTTCTGATTATTGCTTGGCCAATAGAGGGTAGGCGGGTTCTGATTATTGCTTGGCCAATAGAGGGTAGGCGTGTTTGGAGTGGCGGAGGATTATCATGTGGTCATGGTTGGGTTGTTCAGGGTGGATGCTACTAACCATGTGGCTAAGATAAGATAAATGTGTTTTGCTATTTGACTAGCAGGAAGACGGTGTCTTTTGCTTACTGTGTGGATAGCAGCAGCTATTTGTCTTGTGGCTAGTAGAGAGAGGGTGTGTGTAGCGTACCGTGTAGCTAACAGCGGGTATGTGTGTGCAGGGCTGTGCCAGGATGCCTTCATGCGTGGAAGGCTGTGATAGAGGAGCAGGTCTTTCTCCGTCACCATCACCAGCACTGGCTTCCACTGCTGCTTCTCATTCTCCGTCTGGGAGAAAACACACCACACTGTGTTAGAATACTCTCTGTCTAGGAGAAAACACACCACACAGTGTTAGAATACTCTCTGTCTGGGAGAAAACACACCACACAGTGTTAGAATACTCTCTGTCTGAGAGAAAACACACCACACAGTGTTAGAATACTCTCTGTCTGAGAGAAAACACACCACACAGTGTTAGAATACTCTCTGTCTGAGAGAAAACACACCACACAGTGTTAGAATACTCTCTGTCTGGGAGAAAACACACCACACCGTGTTAGAATACTCTCTGTCTGAGAGAAAACACACCACACAGTGTTAGAATACTCTCTGTCTGAGAGAAAACACACCACACAGTGTTAGAATACTCTCTGTCTGGGAGAAAACACACCACACAGTGTTAGAATACTCTCTGTCTAGGAGAAAACACACCACACTGTGTTAGAATACTCTCTGTCTGGGAGAAAACACACCACACAGTGTTAGAATACTCTCTGGGAGAAAACACACCACACAGTGTTAGAATACTCTCTGTCTGGGAGAAAACACACCACACTGTGTTAGAATACTCTCTGGGAGAAAACACACCACACAGTGTTAGAATACTCTCTGTCTGAGAGAAAACACACCACACAGTGTTAGAATACTTTCTGTCTGGGAGAAAACACACCACACAGTGTTAGAATACTCTCTGTCTGGAAGAAAACACACCACACAGTGTTAGAATACTCTCTGTCTGGGAGAAAACACACCACAGTGTTAGAATACTCTCTGTCTGGGAGAAAACACACCACACTGTATTAGAATACTCTCTTAGAGAAAACACACCACACAGTGTTAGAATACTCTCTGTCTGGGAGAAAACACACCACACAGTGTTAGAATACTCTCTGTCTGGGAGAAAACACACCACACAGTGTTAGAATACTCTCTGTCTGGAAGAAAACACACCACACAGTGTTAGAATACTCTCTGTCTGGGAGAAAACACACCACAGTGTTAGAATACTCTCTGTCTGGGAGAAAACACACCACACAGTGTTAGAATACTCTCTGTCTGGGAGAAAACACACCACACAGTGTTAGAATACTCTCTGTCTAGGAGAAAACACACCACACAGTGTTAGAATACTCTCTGGGAGAAAACACACCACACTGTGTTAGAATACTCTCTGTCTGGGAGAAAACACACCACACAGTGTTAGAATACTCTCTGTCTGAGAGAAAACACACCACAGTGTTAGAATACTCTCTGTCTGAGAGAAAACACACCACACAGTGTTAGAATACTCTCTGTCTGGGAGAAAACACACCACACAGTGTTAGAATACTCTCTGTCTGAGAGAAAACACACCACACAGTGTTAGAATACTCTCTGTCTGGGAGAAAACACACCACAGTGTTAGAATACTCTCTGTCTGTGAGAAAACACACCACACAGTGTTAGAATACTCTCTGTCTGGGAGAAAACACACCACACAGTGTTAGAATACTCTCTGTCTGGGAGAAAACACACCACACAGTGTTAGAATACTCTCTGTCTGAGAGAAAACACACCACACAGTGTTAGAATACTCTCTGTCTGAGAGAAAACACACCACACAGTGTTAGAATACTCTCTGTCTGAGAGAAAACACACCACACTGTGTTAGAATACTCTCTGTCTGGGAGAAAACACACCACACTGTGTTAGAATACTCTCTGTCTGGGAGAAAACACACCACACAGTGTTAGAATACTCTCTGTCTAGGAGAAAACACACCACACAGTGTTAGAATACTCTCTGTCTGGGAGAAAACACACCACAGTGTTAGAATACTCTCTGGGAGGAAACACACCACACAGTGTTAGAATACTCTCTGTCTGGGAGAAAACACACCACACAGTGTGTTAGAATACTCTCTGGGAGGAAACACACCACACAGTGTGTTAGAATACTCTCTGGGAGGAAACACACCACACAGTGTTAGAATACTCTCTGTCTGGGAGAAAACACACCACACAGTGTTAGAATACTCTCTGTCTGGGAGAAAACACACCACACAGTGTTAGAATACTCTCTGTCTGGGAGAAAACACACCACACAGTGTTAGAATACTCTCTGTCTGAGAGAAAACACACCACACAGTGTTAGAATACTCTCTGTCTGGGAGAAAACACACCACACTGTGTTAGAATACTCTCTGTCTGGAAGGAAACACACCACACAGTGTTAGAATACTCTCTGTCTGGGAGAAAACACACCACACAGTGTTAGAATACTCTCTGTCTGTGAGGAAACACACCACACCGTGTTAGAATACTCTCTGTCTGAGAGAAAACACACCACACAGTGTTAGAATACTCTCTGTCTGAGAGAAAACACACCACACAGTGTTAGAATACTCTCTGTCTGGGAGAAAACACACCATAGTGTTAGAATACTCTCTGTCTGGGAGAAAACACACCACACAGTGTTAGAATACTCTCTGTCTGGGAGAAAACACACCACACAGTGTTAGAATACTCTCTGGGAGAAAACACACCACACAGTGTTAGAATACTCTCTGTCTAGGAGAAAACACACCACACCGTGTTAGAATACTCTCTGGGAGAAAACACACCACACCGTGTTAGAATACTCTCTGTCTGAGAGAAAACACACCACACAGTGTTAGAATACTCTCTGTCTAGGAGAAAACACACCACACAGTGTTAGAATACTCTCTGTCTGAGAGAAAACACACCACACAGTGTTAGAATACTCTCTGGGAGAAAACACACCACACAGTGTTAGAATACTCTCTGTCTGAGAGAAAACACACCACACAGTGTTAGAATACTCTCTGTCTGAGAGAAAACACACCACACAGTGTTAGAATACTCTCTGGGAGAAAACACACCACACAGTGTTAGAATACTCTCTGTCTGAGAGAAAACACACCACACAGTGTTAGAATACTCTCTGTCTGAGAGAAAACACACCACACTGTGTTAGAATACTCTCTGTCTGGAAGAAAACACACCACACAGTGTTAGAATACTCTCTGTCTGGGAGAAAACACACCACACAGTGTTAGAATACTCTCTGTCTGGGAGAAAACACACCACACAGTGTTAGAATACTCTCTGTCTGGGAGAAAACACACCACAGTGTTAGAATACTCTCTGTCTGAGAGAAAACACACCACACAGTGTTAGAATACTCTCTGTCTGGGAGAAAACACACCACACCGTGTGACAGGCTGCTGGTGTCATCTGCGTGGGGGTTACTTGTGCAATGGAGAAAATGTCATGGACCAGAGAATACAATTTAGCAAGAGTGATAAGCACATACTACTACAAACAGCAAAGACACAACCTTGAATGTCTCCAGCATTTTTCTATGTAACTAAGTCTTAGTAACAATATCTTGGTTATTTTTCACAGGAAGGCACTTTATACAGTTTATTCATCTTGTCCTGTAGATAAACTCTCAACTCTCAGACACCCAATACAACACCGGCTTGCATAACATTATACAGCATGACAATCCTCATTATGAAAGTTACAGCACAATCCTCATTATGAAAGTTACAGCACAATCCTCATTATGAAAGTTACAGCACAATCCTCATTATGAAAGTTACAGCACAATCCTCATTATGAAAGTTACAGCACACTCCTCATTATGAAAGTTATAGCACAATCCTCATTATGAAAGTTACAGCACAATCCTCATTATGAAAGGTACAGCACACTCCTCATTATGAAAGTTATAGCACAATCCTCATTATGAAAGTTACAGCACAATCCTCATTATGAAAGTTACAGCACAATCCTCATTATGAAAGTTACAGCACAATCCTCATTATGAAAGTTACAGCACAATCCTCATTATGAAAGTTATAGCACAATCCTCATTATGAAAGTTACAGCACAATCCTCATTATGAAAGTTACAGCACACTCCTCATTATGAAAGTTATAGCACAATCCTCATTATGAAAGTTACAGCACAATCCTCATTATGAAAGGTACAGCACAATCCTCATTATGAAAGTTACAGCACAATCCTCATTATGAAAGTTACAGCACAATCCTCATTATGAAAGTTACAGCACAATCCTTATAACCATAAGCCTCTTGTCCCACTATGAAGTCCTCAGCTAGTTATGAGAACATATGATTCTGGTGGCCATAGGTCAATCCTATAACATTACCAACACATGTTGCCAAGTAACCATATTAAAACACCATATACAGGCTCACAAACGTAGCTTTAACTAAAGCCTACACAACCACATAGTTAGTGTGTAACAATCATTCAATTTAAAACGCTGCCACAGTATAATTGGCTATAGTATGAGAGTGAATATAAAGTCTGTGGTTAAAGCCAGGCTCAGGACAGTTGCACAGAGCAACCTCAACAAGGCTGTAAAACAAGGATCCCCTCCCTCTCCTCTCCTTTCTGTATCTCCTCTCCTCCCCCACCTCTCCTTTCCTCTCCTCTCTTCTCCTCTCCTCCCCCACCTCTCCTTTCCTCTCCTCTCCTGTCCTCTCCTCTCCTCCCCCACCTCTCCTCTCCTCCCCCACCTCTCCTTTCCTCTCCTCTCCTCCCCCACCTCTCCTTTCCTCTCCTCTCCTGTCCTGTCCTATCCTCTCCTCCCCCACCTCACCTTTCCTCTCCTCTCCTCTCCTCCCCCACCTCTCCTTTCCTCTCCTCTCCTGTCCTGTCCTCTCCTCTCCTCTCCTCCCCCACCTCTCCTCTCCTGTCCTGTCCTCTCCCCCTCCTTTCCTGTCCTGTCCTGTCCTCTCCTCCCCCACCTCTCCTCTCCTTTCCTCTCCTCTACTGTCCTCTCCATCTCATCTCCTCTCCATTTCCTCTACTCCTCCTCTCCTGTCCTCTCCTCCTCCTCTCCCCTCCTCTCCGATATCTGATCACATTAGCATGCTGAACTCCAGAGGGTCTGCTATGTAGTCTGTTGACCATCACACAGCTAAGTAGAGACTGACTTCAGTCTGTAGTCTGTTGACCATCACACAGCTAAGTAGAGACTGACTTCAGTCTGTAGTCTGTTGACCATCACACAGCTAAGTAGAGACTGACTCCAGTCTGTAGTCTGTTGACCATCACACAGCTAAGTAGAGACTGACTCCAGTCTGTAGTCTGTTGACCATCACACAGCTAAGTAGAGACTGACTCCAGTCTGTAGTCTGTTGACCATCACACAGCTAAGTAGAGACTGACTCCAGTCTGTAGTCTGTTGACCATCCCACAGCTAAGTAGAGACTGACTCCAGTCTGTAGTCTGTTGACCACCACACAGCTAAGTAGAGACTGACTCCAGTCTGTAGTCTGTTGACCATCACACAGCTAAGTAGAGAATGACTCCAGTCTGTAGTCTGTTGACATCACACAGCTAAGTAGAGACTCAGACTCCAGTCTGTAGTCTGTTGACCATCACACACCTAAGTAGAGACTGACTCCAGTCTGTAGTCTATTGACCATCACACAGCTAAGTAGAGACTGACTCCAGTCTGTAGTCTGTTGACCATCACACAGCTAAGTAGAGACTGACTCCAGTCTGTAGTCCGTTGACCATCACACAGCTAAGTAGAGACTGACTCCAGTCTGTAGTCTGTTGACCACCACACAGCTAAGTAGAGAATGACTCCAGTCTGTAGTCTGTTGACATCACACAGCTAAGTAGAGACTCAGACTCCAGTCTGTAGTCTGTTGACCATCACACAGCTAAGTAGAGACTGACTCCAGTCTGTAGTCTGTTGACCATCACACAGCTAAGTAGAGACTGACTCCAGTCTGTAGTCTGTTGACCATCCCACAGCTAAGTAGAGACTGACTCCAGTCTGTAGTCTGTTGACCACCACACAGCTAAGTAGAGACTGACTCCAGTCTGTAGTCTGTTGACCATCACACAGCTAAGTAGAGAATGACTCCAGTCTGTAGTCTGTTGACATCACACAGCTAAGTAGAGACTCAGACTCCAGTCTGTAGTCTGTTGACCATCACACAGCTAAGTAGAGACTGACTCCAGTCTGTAGTCTATTGACCATCACACAGCTAAGTAGAGACTGACTCCAGTCTGTAGTCTGTTGACCATCACACAGCTAAGTAGAGACTGACTCCAGTCTGTAGTCCGTTGACCATCACACAGCTAAGTAGAGACTGACTCCAGTCTGTAGTCTGTTGACCATCACACAGCTAAGTAGAGACTGACTCCAGTCTGTAGTCTGTTGACCATCACACAGCTAAGTAGAGACTGACTTCAGTCTGTAGTCTGTTGACCATCACACAGCTAAGTAGAGACTGACTCCAGCCTGTAGTCTGTTGACCATCACACAGCTAAGTAGAGACTGACTCCAGCCTGTAGTCTGTTGACCATCACACAGCTAAGTAGAGACTGACTCCAGTCTGTAGTCTGTTGACCATCCCACAGCTAAGTAGAGACTGACTCCAGTCTGTAGTCTGTTGACCACCACACAGCTAAGTAGAGACTGACTCCAGTCTGTAGTCTGTTGACCACCACACAGCTAAGTAGAGAATGACTCCAGTCTGTAGTCTGTTGACATCACACAGCTAAGTAGAGACTCAGACTCCAGTCTGTAGTCTGTTGACCATCACACAGCTAAGTAGAGACTGACTCCAGTCTGTAGTCTATTGACCATCACACAGCTAAGTAGAGACTGACTCCAGCCTGTAGTCTGTTGACCATCACACAGCTAAGTAGAGACTGACTTCAGTCTGTAGTCTGTTGACCATCACACAGCTAAGTAGAGACTGACTCCAGCCTGTAGTCTGTTGACCATCACACAGCTAAGTAGAGACTGACTTCAGTCTGTAGTCTGTTGACCATCACACAGCTAAGTAGAGACTGACTCCAGTCTGTAGTCTGTTGACCATCACACAGCTAAGTAGAGACTGACTTCAGTCTGTAGTCTGTTGACCATCACACAGCTAAGTAGAGACTGACTTCAGTCTGTAGTCTGTTGACCATCACACAGCTAAGTAGAGACTGACTCCAGTCTGTAGTCTGTTGACCATCACACAGCTAAGTAGAGACTCAGACTCCAGCCTCCTGAGTGCGTCAGATTGACGTTGTTTAGAGGAACTTGGACGGCAGGCGAAGCCTAAGCAGACCACTCCACTCCACACACGCTGAACTGCTTTAGGTCTTATAATTATTCAGACTCCAGAATCTGCATCCAAAATGGCACCATATTCCCTATATAGTGCACTAGGGTGCCATTTGTGACACACTATGGGGCAGGCAGGCAGTAATAAAAGAGGAACTCATTAAGAAGCCTCGAAAGCATCCTCTGGCTTGGCTTGGCTTGGCTTGGCAGACTGACTGACTGACCAAAGTACAGGGCTATAGTCTACTCAGTATTAGCCGTCTCGCTCTCTCTCTCTGCCAGGCAGGCCCTGACTAATAAGAGAGTGATGAAAGAGGATTTAGAGGCGGACGAGGAGGGGGGGAAAACCTGGAGTCACGCAGGAAACAGTCACCTGGGATCAATAGGTGCTGTACTGTACAGAAGGAACACTACAAAGCCCCCAGCCGTGCTTCTTCTGTTGGAAACTACTGCATCAGCTATACTATATGAGGTTCCAAGAAGGCTTGACTCACCATCGTATAACTACCTCACAAAAATCCCATATGAGTTATTATCAGAAGGTGGGGTGTGAATACATATTATACGTCTGATTAAAGGGAAGCACGTTTCTTTGAGGTGTTTTCCTGAAACCAACATTCAATAAAGTACGGAGTAGCTCCCACCTTCTCAGCCAGCCAGCCCAGGTGTCTGATCTCTCTGCTCCCTGCGATTCCTGTTCTTCCCGTGTGCTCTTTGACCTCTGTGATGACCTTGTTGATGAGGTTAGAGGTCGCCGACTGCATGACCTCGAACCAGGCCTGGGCCGAGGCTGTGTCTGTACACCGTAACACCACAGTATGCTTGGCGTCCGGAGAGTGCAGCTCTAACTGCCTGGAGAACACACAAACAGACAGAAAGACATAGAGAAAGCTGTGAATTAGTTTTGTCACAGGCAAATAGCTCCCATGGCACAGCTTCCAGTGGACATGAGAAAAAGGCTTCTTCAGTTCAACAAAGGCTACTTCCCTTTGAAGGGAAAGGAAGATGGCCGCCGTGTGCTTGATGATGTCCTAAGTGAATGGAAATGATCCCAAGCACCATTAGAGACTGTTTCACACAGCGTCTCTTCTTCTTCTTCTGGCTGAGATACACATTTCCTTTGATGTACCGAGCACTGGGTGTACAGTGGGTATGTATTTATTTACACACCTGCTTACTCATCATGGGTGGATAGGGTTTGTCTCTTGTGGGATGTGCAGTAAGTTTCAAACCTTTTGGTATTGGAAACATTAGCTAAGTATATGAATACATTCAGCTAACAACAAAGATAAATAAAATGAACAAGGTTGAAGGAAACCATTTTCACCTCAGACCTGAGGGACTTGAGTATGACCATTGTTGATAAATCTACCTGTAATTAATCAGAGACAGTGGGAGACCATGTTCTCATGATGTCACAAACCACTAGATCAACTGCAGGTGCTCTCTCTCTCCTACCCGCCACCACCAACCCTCCCCCACTCCCCAGTCCCCCACCACAGTTAAAAATAGAAACCAGAGACTTGATTGAGGAGATACAGAAGCCAGATGTCAAATGGAGGGAGCTGAAGTGTTTACGTTAGTCAGAGACAGACAGACAGACAGAGAGGTTCCTGGAAAGAGGCCCAAGCTCTCCCCCAGACCTGCGCGGTTCAAAGACTATTTGGAATCATTTTGTATATATTGAGCGTTTGCTTTAGTCTGCCTCCAGTGCCAGATGGGTGGGCATTGCACTTACAAGCTCAATCAAGCACAACTCAAATATTCTAAAGACTTCAAATACTATTTGAACCCAGGTGTGTTCTCCCCATTCAAGGTCATTCCACATCCAGCCAGGTCATCTCTCCAACATGGGACACTATCTACTGAGCCATTAAAGAAGCCAAGGACAGATTTAGAAAGTGGACTCACTGTGTGGCAAATCTTTCAATGCCTTTCCTGGTCAATGATGGTCTGTCTGCCTGTTTGTTTTCCACTGACAAACTGCTTTTTATTTGAGAGAAGAAGAAAAAACGTCTCGGGGGGGGGAAAAGGCAAATATCTCAAGCTAAAATAGGCATGAGAAAACTGTTTTACACTTTAGCATCGCTTACTCTCTATGACGTCCTAAATGAATACTAAATCAGTCAATATTAAGCCTAGTCTATTTATAGCCCTAGAATAAACGAGAGACAGAGAGATGCAGTAAATCTGTCTGAGGAGGGAGGAAACTCTCTCCTCTCCTGGCTGGGTAGTGTGGACGTCTCTCAACCAACAGCTGTTTACATGTCCACTAGTGACGAGAGCTCTGCTCCTCTCTACCAGTCAGCTACAACAAGCCTGCAGCACACGTCCGGAACATCTCAGATAGCAGCATGTGTGTTTGTGTGGTAGAAGGCATCTTCCAGGATGTAACTCTAAAGTAACTGAAGGTTAGCCTGTTGTTGTGAGCAACGTGCTGAAACGATGGAAGTTATTAACAGACGAACAAAACATTGTAGTGACGCCAGTAATTATCACTCAATACAAACACATGCTAGGTTGTGATAGTATGTTAGATGAACCTCTGTGTTTAGGGATTTATATCTGATGTGTCTTGGGACGGACTGGATAAAACATTCACTACTTTGATGGTTATATTGTCATGTTTGTTACTGTCGTTCTACTGTTAGTGTGATACTGCAACACTGACAACAGAGGTAAGACCTATGTGCTGTAAATGTGATATTTCATATATTTATTTATTTTATAAATTTGCACAAAAAAAACCTGTCTTTGCTTTGTCAATATGGGGTATTGTGTGTAGATTGATGAGGATAAAAAAAAAAAAAATTGTTTTGAATAAGACTGTAACATAACAAAATGTGGAAAGGGGGTCTGAATATTTTCTGAATGCACTGTATGTGAGCCATATTGGCACTTCATTAAGTAGGCTAGCTGTGGTCTAACCCCTCAGTGACTGACTTCCTGTTCATAGTGTGGTTCATCTCACAGACCAGAGAGCATAGACATAGAACTACTAGAACGGTCACATTGCCATGGCTCTGAGGGCATTCCCCTTCTGGTAATTATATTTCTATGCCACAGCACATAGGTCTTACCTCTGTTGTCAGTGTTGCAGTATCACACTAACAGTAGAACGACAGTAACAAACATGACAATATAATCATCAAAGTAGTGAATGTTTTATCCAGTCCGTCCCAAGACACATCAGATATAAATCACTAAACACAGAGGTTCATCTAACACACTATCACAACCTAGCATGTGTTTGATTTGAGTGATAATGTTTGTGTGTCATATCTAAATGACTGTATAAAGACCAGGCCTGTCTAAATGACTGTATAAAGACCAGGCCTGTCTAAATGACTGTATAAAGACCAGGCCTGTCTAAATGACTGTATAAAGACCAGGCCTGTCTAAATGACTGTATAAAGACCAGGCCTGTCTAAATGACTGTATAAAGACCAGGCCTGTCTAAATGACTGTATAAAGACCAGGCCTGTCTAAATGACTGTATAAAGACCATGCCTGTCTAAATGACTGTATAAAGACCAGGCCTGTCTAAATGACTGTATAAGGACCAGGCATATCTAAGTCTAAGGCCATGGACTCGGGTCCTCCTGGGGACGTAGGCTCGCTGTAAAGGAGGGCTCAGGGCGATCGAGTTCCTGGTCGGGTGGAAGTGTCGGCCTCGGATAGGTTAAAGATGAGGAGGTAAGGGAGGACGGCAAAGTCAGATCCAGAACTTCGGGATAAAATAGAACTGTAAAATTGTACCGTGGGGCAGCAGGTAGCCTTAGCGGTTAGAGGGGGGTAGCAGGTATCCTAGCGGTCAGAGGGGGGAGGCAGGTAGCCTAGCGGTTAGAGGGGGGCAGCAGGTAGCCTAGTGGTTAGAGGGGGGCAGCAGGTAGCCTAGTGGTTAGAGGGGGGTAGGCAGGTAGCCTAGTGGTTAGAGGGGGGAGGCAGGTAGCCTAGCGGTTAGAGGGGGGAGGCAGGTAGCCTAGCGGTTAGAGGGGGGCAGCAGGTAGCCTAGCGGTTAGAGGGGGGCAGCAGGTAGCCTAGCGGTTAGATGGGGGAGGCAGGTAGCCTAGCGGTTAGAGGGGGGAGGCAGGTAGCCTAGCGGTTAGAGGGGGGCAGCAGGTAGCCTAGCGGTTAGAGGGGGGCAGCAGGTAGCCTAGCGGTTAGAGCGTTGGGCCAGTAACCGAAAGGTTGCTACATTGAATCCCCGAGCTGACAAGGTAAAAATCTGTCATTCTGCCCCTGAACAAGGCAGTTAACCCACTGTTCCTAGGCCATCATTGTAAATAAGAATTTGTTCTTAACTGACTTGCCAGGTTAAATAACAATTAAAACAATTATTAAATATCTAAAGACAAGGCGAGCATGATCAATTGGTCCCTAAAGTAGAGGTAAAGCTGAGGGCATAAGGTGTGTGTGTCAGACAGAAACTGTTTCTCTATGTTAATTAAGGAAGGATATGTGTGTCTGATAGAAACCGTTTCTCTACGGTTAATTAAGGTAGGATATGTGTGTCAGATAGAAACCGTTTCTCTATGGTTAATTAAGGTAGGCTATGTGTGTCTGATAGAAACCGTTTCTCTACGGTTAATTAAGGTAGGCTATGTGTGTCTGATAGAAACCGTTTCTCTATGGTTAATTAAGGTAGGCTATGTGTGTCAGATAGAAACCGTTTCTCTACGGTTAATTAAGGTAGGCTATGTGTGTCAGATAGAAACCGTTTCTCTACGGTTAATTAAGGTAGACTATGTGTGTCAGATAGAAACCGTTTCTCTATGGTTAATTAAGGTAGGCTATGTGTGTCTGATAGAAACCGTTTCTCTACGGTTAATTAAGGTAGACTATGTGTGTCTGATAGAAACCGTTTCTCTACGGTTAATTAAGGTAGACTATGTGTGTCAGATAGAAACCGTTTCTCTACGTTAATTAAGGTAGACTATGTGTGTCAGATAAAAACCGTTTCTCTACGTTAATTAAGGTAGGCTATGTGTGTCAGATAGAAACCGTTTCTCTATGGTTAATTAAGGTAGGCTCTGTGTGTCAGATAGAAACCGTTTCTCTATGTTAATTAAGGTAGGCTCTGTGTGTCAGATAGAAACCGTTTCTCTATGGTTAATTAAGGTAGGCTATGTGTGTCTGATAGAAACCGTTTCTCTACGGTTAATTAAGGTAGGCTCTGTGTGTCAGATAGAAACCGTTTCTCTACGGTTAATTAAGGTAGGCTATGTGTGTCTGATAGAAACCGTTTCTCTACGGTTAATTAAGGTAGGATATGTGTGTCAGATAGAAACTGTTTCTCTATGTTAATTAAGGTAGGCTATGTGTGTCAGATAGAAACCGTTTCTCTATGGTTAATTAAGGTAGGCTATGTGTGTCAGATAGAAACCGTTTCTCTATGTTAATTAAGGTAGGCTATGTGTGTCAGATAGAAACCGTTTCTCTATGTTAATTAAGGTAGGCTATGTGTGTCAGATAGAAACCGTTTCTCTAAGGTTAATTAAGGTAGGCTATGTGTGTCAGATAGAAACCGTTTCTCTATGTTAATTAAGGTAGACTATGTGTGTCAGATAGAAACCGTTTCTCTATGTTAATTAAGGTAGGCTATGTGTGTCAGATAGAAACCGTTTCTCTACGGTTAATTAAGGTAGGCTATGTGTGTCATATAGAAACCGTTTCTCTACGGTTAATTAAGGTAGGCTATGTGTGTCAGATAGAAACTGTTTCTCTATGTTAATTAAGGTAGGCTATGTGTGTCAGATAGAAACTGTTTCTCTATGTTAATTAAGGTAGGCTATGTGTGTCATATAGAAACCATTTCTCTACGGTTAATTAAGGTAGACTATGTGTGTCTGATAGAAACCGTTTCTCTACGGTTAATTAAGGTAGGCTATGTGTGTCTGATAGAAACCGTTTCTCTACGGTTAATTAAGGTGGGCTATGTGTGTCTGATAGAAACCGTTTCTCTATGTTAATTAAGGTAGGCTATGTGTGTCAGATAGAAACCGTTTCTCTACGGTTAATTAAGGTAGGCTATGTGTGTCAGATAGAAACCGTTTCTCTACGTTAATTAAGGTAGGCTATGTGTGTCTGATAGAAACCGTTTCTCTACGGTTAATTAAGGTAGGCTATGTGTGTCTGATAGAAACCGTTTCTCTACGGTTAATTAAGGTAGGCTATGTGTGTCTGATAGAAACCGTTTCTCTATGTTAATTAAGGTAGGCTATGTGTGTCTGATAGAAACCATTTCTCTACGGTTACTTAAGGTAGACTATGTGTGTCTGATAGAAACCGTTTCTCTACGGTTAATTAAGGTAGGCTATGTGTGTCTGATAGAAACCATTTCTCTACGGTTAATTAAGGTAGGCTATGTGTCTGATAGAAACCGTTTCTCTACGGTTAATTAAGGTAGGCTATGTGTGTCAGATAGAAACCGTTTCTCTACGGTTAATTAAGGTAGGCTATGTGTGTCAGATAGAAACCGTTTCTCTACGGTTTATTAAGATAGGCTATGTGTGTCAGATAGAAATCGTTTCTCTACGGTTTATTAAGGTAGGCTATGTGTGTCAGATAGAAACCGTTTCTCTACGGTTAATTAAGGTAGGCTATGTGTGTCAGATAGAAACCGTTTCTCTATGGTTAATTAAGGTAGGCTATGTGTGTCAGATAGAAACCGTTTCTCTATGTTAATTAAGGTAGGCTATGTGTGTCAGATAATTAACATAGAGAAACGGTTTCTATCTGACACACATAGCCTACCTTAATTAACATAGAGAAACGGTTTCTATCTGACACACATAGCCTACCTTAATTAACATAGAGAAACGGTTTCTAAGGTAGGCTATGTGTGTCAGATAGAAACCGTTTCTCTATGTTAATTAAGGTAGGCTATGTGTGTCAGATAGAAACCGTTTCTCTACGGTTAATTAAGGAAGGCTATGTGTGTCAGATAGAAACCGTTTCTCTACGGTTAATTAAGGTAGGCTATGTGTGTCAGATAGAAACCGTTTCTCTATGTTAATTAAGGTAGGCTATGTGTGTCAGATAGAAACCGTTTCTCTATGTTAATTAAGGTAGGCTATGTGTGTCAGATAGAAACCGTTTCTCTACGGTTAATTAAGGTAGGCTATGTGTGTCAGATAGAAACCGTTTCTCTACGGTTAATTAAGGTAGACTATGTGTGTCAGATAGAAACCGTTTCTCTACGGTTAATTAAGGTAGACTATGTGTGTCATATAGAAACTGTTTCTCTATGTTAATTAAGGTAGGCTATGTGTGTCAGATAGAAACTGTTTCTCTATGTTAATTAAGGTAGGCTATGTGTGTCATATAGAAACCGTTTCTCTACGGTTAATTAAGGTAGGCTATGTGTGTCAGATAGAAACTGTTTCTCTATGTTAATTAAGGTAGGCTATGTGTCAGATAGAAACTGTTTCTCTATGTTAATTAAGGTAGGCTATGTGTGTCATATAGAAACTGTTTCTCTACGGTTAATTAAGGTAGACTATGTGTGTCTGATAGAAACCGTTTCTCTATGTTAATTAAGGTAGGCTATGTGTGTCTGATAGAAACCGTTTCTCTACGGTTAATTAAGGTAGACTATGTGTGTCTGATAGAAACCGTTTCTCTACGGTTAAATAAGGTAGACTATGTGTGTCAGATAGAAACCGTTTCTCTACGTTAATTAAGGTAGACTATGTGTGTCAGATAAAAACCGTTTCTCTACGTTAATTAAGGTAGGCTATGTGTGTCAGATAGAAACCGTTTCTCTATGGTTAATTAAGGTAGGCTCTGTGTGTCAGATAGAAACCGTTTCTCTATGTTAATTAAGGTAGGCTCTGTGTGTCTGATAGAAACCGTTTCTCTATGGTTAATTAAGGTAGGCTATGTGTGTCTGATAGAAACCGTTTCTCTACGGTTAATTAAGGTAGGCTCTGTGTGTCAGATAGAAACCGTTTCTCTACGGTTAATTAAGGTAGGCTATGTGTGTCTGATAGAAACCGTTTCTCTACGGTTAATTAAGGTAGGATATGTGTGTCAGATAGAAACTGTTTCTCTATGTTAATTAAGGTAGGCTATGTGTGTCAGATAGAAACCGTTTCTCTATGGTTAATTAAGGTAGGCTATGTGTGTCAGATAGAAACCGTTTCTCTATGTTAATTAAGGTAGGATATGTGTGTCAGATAGAAACCGTTTCTCTATGTTAATTAAGGTAGGCTATGTGTGTCAGATAGAAACCGTTTCTCTACGGTTAATTAAGGTAGGCTATGTGTGTCAGATAGAAACCGTTTCTCTATGTTAATTAAGGTAGGCTATGTGTGTCAGATAGAAACCGTTTCTCTATGTTAATTAAGGTAGGCTATGTGTGTCAGATAGAAACCGTTTCTCTACGGTTAATTAAGGTAGGCTATGTGTGTCATATAGAAACCGTTTCTCTACGGTTAATTAAGGTAGGCTATGTGTGTCAGATAGAAACTGTTTCTCTATGTTAATTAAGGTAGGCTATGTGTGTCAGATAGAAACTGTTTCTCTATGTTAATTAAGGTAGGCTATGTGTGTCATATAGAAACCATTTCTCTACGGTTAATTAAGGTAGACTATGTGTGTCTGATAGAAACCGTTTCTCTACGGTTAATTAAGGTAGGCTATGTGTGTCTGATAGAAACCGTTTCTCTACGGTTAATTAAGGTAGGCTATGTGTGTCTGATAGAAACCGTTTCTCTATGTTAATTAAGGTAGGCTATGTGTGTCTGATAGAAACCGTTTCTCTACGGTTAATTAAGGTAGGCTATGTGTGTCAGATAGAAACCGTTTCTCTACGGTTAATTAAGGTAGGCTATGTGTGTCAGATAGAAACCGTTTCTCTACATTAATTAAGGTAGGCTATGTGTGTCTGATAGAAACCGTTTCTCTACGGTTAATTAAGGTAGGCTATGTGTGTCTGATAGAAACCGTTTCTCTACGGTTAATTAAGGTAGGCTATGTGTGTCTGATAGAAACCGTTTCTCTACGGTTAATTAAGGTAGGCTATGTGTGTCTGATAGAAACCGTTTCTCTACGGTTAATTAAGGTAGGCTATGTGTGTCTGATAGAAACCATTTCTCTACGGTTAATTAAGGTAGGCTATGTGTCTGATAGAAACCGTTTCTCTACGGTTAATTAAGGTAGGCTATGTGTGTCAGATAGAAACCGTTTCTCTACGGTTTATTAAGGTAGGCTATGTGTTTCAGATAGAAACCGTTTCTCTACGGTTTATTAAGGTAGGCTATGTGTGTCAGATAGAAATCGTTTCTCTACGGTTTATTAAGGTAGGCTATGTGTGTCAGATAGAAACCGTTTCTCTACGGTTAATTAAGGTAGGCTATGTGTGTCAGATAGAAACCGTTTCTCTATGGTTAATTAAGGTAGGCTATGTGTGTCAGATAGAAACCGTTTCTCTATGTTAATTAAGGTAGGCTATGTGTGTCAGAAACCGTTTCTCTATGTTAATTAAGGTAGGCTATGTGTGTCAGATAGAAACCGTTTCTCTATGTTAATTAAGGTAGGCTATGTGTGTCAGATAGAAACCTTTTCTCTACGGTTAATTAAGGTAGGCTATGTGTGTCAGATAGAAACCGTTTCTCTATGTTAATTAAGGTAGGCTATGTGTGTCAGATAGAAACCGTTTCTCTATGTTAATTAAGGTAGGCTATGTGTGTCAGATAGAAACCGTTTCTCTATGTTAATTAAGGTAGGCTATGTGTGTCAGATAGAAACCGTTTCTCTACGGTTAATTAAGGTAGGCTATGTGTGTCAGATAGAAACCGTTTCTCTACGGTTAATTAAGGTAGGCTATGTGTGTCAGATAGAAACCGTTTCTCTATGTTAATTAAGGTAGGCTATGTGTGTCAGATAGAAACCGTTTCTCTATGTTAATTAAGGTAGGCTATGTGTGTCAGATAGAAACCGTTTCTCTACGGTTAATTAAGGTAGGCTATGTGTGTCTGATAGAAACCGTTTCTCTACGGTTAATTAAGGTAGGCTATGTGTGTCTGATAGAAACCATTTCTCTACGGTTAATTAAGGTAGGCTATGTGTCTGATAGAAACCGTTTCTCTACGGTTAATTAAGGTAGGCTATGTGTGTCAGATAGAAACCGTTTCTCTACGGTTAATTAAGGTAGACTATGTGTGTCAGATAGAAACCGTTTCTCTACGGTTAATTAAGGTAGACTATGTGTGTCATATAGAAACTGTTTCTCTATGTTAATTAAGGTAGGCTATGTGTGTCAGATAGAAACTGTTTCTCTATGTTAATTAAGGTAGGCTATGTGTGTCATATAGAAACCGTTTCTCTACGGTTAATTAAGGTAGGCTATGTGTGTCAGATAGAAACTGTTTCTCTATGTTAATTAAGGTAGGCTATGTGTCAGATAGAAACTGTTTCTCTATGTTAATTAAGGTAGGCTATGTGTGTCATATAGAAACTGTTTCTCTACGGTTAATTAAGGTAGACTATGTGTGTCTGATAGAAACCGTTTCTCTATGTTAATTAAGGTAAGCTATGTGTGTCTGATAGAAACCGTTTCTCTACGGTTAATTAAGGTAGACTATGTGTGTCTGATAGAAACCGTTTCTCTACGGTTAATTAAGGTAGACTATGTGTGTCAGATAGAAACCGTTTCTCTACGTTAATTAAGGTAGACTATGTGTGTCAGATAAAAACCGTTTCTCTACGTTAATTAAGGTAGACTATGTGTGTCAGATAGAAACCGTTTCTCTATGGTTAATTAAGGTAGGCTCTGTGTGTCAGATAGAAACCGTTTCTCTATGTTAATTAAGGTAGGCTCTGTGTGTCAGATAGAAACCGTTTCTCTATGGTTAATTAAGGTAGGCTATGTGTGTCTGTTAGAAACCGTTTCTCTACGGTTAATTAAGGTAGGCTCTGTGTGTCAGATAGAAACCGTTTCTCTACGGTTAATTAAGGTAGGCTATGTGTGTCTGATAGAAACCGTTTCTCTACGGTTAATTAAGGTAGGATATGTGTGTCAGATAGAAACTGTTTCTCTATGTTAATTAAGGTAGGCTATGTGTGTCAGATAGAAACCGTTTCTCTATGGTTAATTAAGGTAGGCTATGTGTGTCAGATAGAAACCGTTTCTCTATGTTAATTAAGGTAGGCTATGTGTGTCAGATAGAAACCGTTTCTCTATGTTAATTAAGGTAGGCTATGTGTGTCAGATAGAAACCGTTTCTCTACGGTTAATTAAGGTAGGCTATGTGTGTCAGATAGAAACCGTTTCTCTATGTTAATTAAGGTAGGCTATGTGTGTCAGATAGAAACCGTTTCTCTATGTTAATTAAGGTAGGCTATGTGTGTCAGATAGAAACCGTTTCTCTACGGTTAATTAAGGTAGGCTATGTGTGTCATATAGAAACCGTTTCTCTACGGTTAATTAAGGTAGGCTATGTGTGTCAGATAGAAACTGTTTCTCTATGTTAATTAAGGTAGGCTATGTGTGTCAGATGGAAACTGTTTCTCTATGTTAATTAAGGTAGGCTATGTGTGTCATATAGAAACCATTTCTCTACGGTTAATTAAGGTAGACTATGTGTGTCTGATAGAAACCGTTTCTCTACGGTTAATTAAGGTAGGCTATGTGTGTCTGATAGAAACCGTTTCTCTACGGTTAATTAAGGTAGGCTATGTGTGTCTGATAGAAACCGTTTCTCTATGTTAATTAAGGTAGGCTATGTGTGTCTGATAGAAACCGTTTCTCTACGGTTAATTAAGGTAGGCTATGTGTGTCAGATAGAAACCGTTTCTCTACGGTTAATTAAGGTAGGCTATGTGTGTCAGATAGAAACCGTTTCTCTACATTAATTAAGGTAGGCTATGTGTGTCTGATAGAAACCGTTTCTCTACGGTTAATTAAGGTAGGCTATGTGTGTCTGATAGAAACCGTTTCTCTACGGTTAATTAAGGTAGGCTATGTGTGTCTGATAGAAACCGTTTCTCTATGTTAATTAAGGTAGGCTATGTGTGTCTGATAGAAACCATTTCTCTACGGTTACTTAAGGTAGGCTATGTGTGTCTGATAGAAACCGTTTCTCTACGGTTAATTAAGGTAGGCTATGTGTGTCTGATAGAAACCATTTCTCTACGGTTAATTAAGGTAGGCTATGTGTCTGATAGAAACCGTTTCTCTACGGTTAATTAAGGTAGGCTATGTGTGTCAGATAGAAACCGTTTCTCTACGGTTTATTAAGGTAGGCTATGTGTGTCAGATAGAAACCGTTTCTCTACGGTTTATTAAGGGAGGCTATGTGTGTCAGATAGAAATCGTTTCTCTACGGTTTATTAAGGTAGGCTATGTGTGTCAGATAGAAACCGTTTCTCTACGGTTAATTAAGGTAGGCTATGTGTGTCAGATAGAAACCGTTTCTCTATGGTTAATTAAGGTAGGCTATGTGTGTCAGATAGAAACCGTTTCTCTATGTTAATTAAGGTAGGCTATGTGTGTCAGATAGAAACCGTTTCTCTATGTTAATTAAGGTAGGCTATGTGTGTCAGATAGAAACCGTTTCTCTATGTTAATTAAGGTAGGCTATGTGTGTCAGATAGAAACCTTTTCTCTACGGTTAATTAAGGTAGGCTATGTGTGTCAGATAGAAACCGTTTCTCTATGTTAATTAAGGTAGGCTATGTGTGTCAGATAGAAACCGTTTCTCTATGTTAATTAAGGTAGGCTATGTGTGTCAGATAGAAACCGTTTCTCTACGGTTAATTAAGGTAGGCTATGTGTGTCAGATAGAAACCGTTTCTCTACGGTTAATTAAGGTAGACTATGTGTGTCAGATAGAAACCGTTTCTCTACGGTTAATTAAGGTAGACTATGTGTGTCATATAGAAACTGTTTCTCTATGTTAATTAAGGTAAGCTATGTGTGTCAGATAGAAACTGTTTCTCTATGTTAATTAAGGTAGGCTATGTGTGTCATATAGAAACCGTTTCTCTACGGTTAATTAAGGTAGGCTATGTGTGTCAGATAGAAACTGTTTCTCTATGTTAATTAAGGTAGGCTATGTGTCAGATAGAAACTGTTTCTCTATGTTAATTAAGGTAGGCTATGTGTGTCATATAGAAACTGTTTCTCTACGGTTAATTAAGGTAGACTATGTGTGTCTGATAGAAACCGTTTCTCTACGGTTAATTAAGGTAGGCTATGTGTGTCTGATAGAAACCGTTTCTCTACGGTTAATTAAGGTAGGCTATGTGTGTCTGATAGAAACCGTTTCTCTACGGTTAATTAAGGTAGACTATGTGTGTCTGATAGAAACCGTTTCTCTACGGTTAATTAAGGTAGGCTATGTGTGTCTGATAGAAACCGTTTCTCTACGGTTAATTAAGGTAGGCTATGTGTTTCTGATAGAAACCGTTTCTCTACGGTTAATTAAGGTAGGCTATGTGTGTCAGATAATTAACCATAGAGAAACGGTTTGACACACATAGCCTACCTTAATTAACCGTAGAGAAATGGTTTCTATCAGACACACATAGCCTAGCTTAATTAACATAGAGAAACGGTTTCAATATGACACACATAGCCTACCTTAATTAACCGTAGAGAAACGGTTTCTGACACACATAGCCTACCTTAGAAACCGTTTCTCTATGTTAATTAAGGTAGGCTATGTGTGTCTGATAGAAACCGTTTCTCTACGGTTAATTAAGGTAGGCTATGTGTTTCTGATAGAAACCGTTTCTCTATGTTAATTAATGTAGGCTATGTGTGTCTGATAGAAACCGTTTCTCTACGGTTAATTAAGGTAGGCTATGTGTGTCAGATAGAAACCGTTTCTCTACGGTTAATTAAGGTAGGCTATGTGTGTCTGATAGAAACCGTTTCTCTGTGGTTAATTAAGGTAGGCTATGTGTGTCTGATAGAAACCGTTTCTCTATGTTAATTAAGGTAGGCTATGTGTGTCAGATAGAAACCGTTTCTCTATGTTAATTAAGGTAGGCTATGTGTGTCTGATAGAAACCGTTTCTCTACGGTTAATTAAGGTAGGCTATGTGTGTCAGATAGAAACCGTTTCTCTACGGTTAATTAAGGTAGGCTATGTGTGTCAGATAGAAACCGTTTCTCTATGGTTAATTAAGGTAGGCTATGTGTGTCTGATAGAAACCGTTTCTCTATGGTTAATTAAGGTAGGCTATGTGTGTCAGATAGAAACTGTTTCTCTATGTTAATTAAGGTAGGCTATGTGTGTCAGATAGAAACCGTTTCTCTATGTTAATTAAGGTAGGCTATGTGTGTCTGATAGAAAACGTTTCTCTACGGTTAATTAAGGTAGGCTATGTGTGTCAGATAGAAACCGTTTCTCTACGGTTAATTAAGGTAGGCTTTGTGTGTCTGATAGAAACCGTTTCTCTGTGGTTAATTAAGGTAGGCTATGTGTGTCTGATAGAAACCGTTTCTCTATGTTAATTAAGGTAGGCTATGTGTGTCATATAGAAACCGTTTCTCTATGTTAATTAAGGTAGGCTATGTGTGTCAGATAGAAACCGTTTCTCTATGTTAATTAAGGTAGACTATGTGTGTCAGATAGAAACCGTTTCTCTATGTTAATTAAGGTAGGCTATGTGTGTCTGATAGAAACCGTTTCTCTATGTTAATTAAGGTAGGCTATGTGTGTCAGATAGAAACCGTTTCTCTATGTTAATTAAGGTAGGCTATGTGTGTCTGATAGAAACCGTTTCTCTACGGTTAATTAAGGTAGGCTATGTGTGTCAGATAGAAACCGTTTCTCTATGTTAATTAAGGTAGGCTATGTGTGTCAGATAGAAACTGTTTCTCTATGTTAATTAAGGTAGGCTATGTGTCAGATAGAAACTGTTTCTCTATGTTAATTAAGGTAGGCTATGTGTGTCATATAGAAACTGTTTCTCTACGGTTAATTAATGTAGACTATGTGTGTCTGATAGAAACCGTTTCTCTACGGTTAATTATGGTAGGCTATGTGTGTCTGATAGAAACCGTTTCTCTACGGTTAATTAAGGTAGGCTATGTGTGTCTTATAGAAACCGTTTCTCTACGGTTAATTAAGGTAGACTATGTGTGTCTGATAGAAACCGTTTCTCTACGGTTAATTAAGGTAGGCTATGTGTGTCTGATAGAAACCGTTTCTCTACGGTTAATTAAGGTAGGCTATGTGTTTCTGATAGAAACCGTTTCTCTACGGTTAATTAAGGTAGGCTATGTGTGTCAGATAATTAACCATAGAGAAACGGTTTGACACACATAGCCTACCTTAATTAACCGTAGAGAAATGGTTTCTATCAGACACACATAGCCTACCTTAATTAACATAGAGAAACGGTTTCAATATGACACACATAGCCTACCTTAATTAACCGTAGAGAAACGGTTTCTATCAGACACACATAGCCTACTTTAATTAACATAGAGAAACGGTTTCTATCTGACACACATAGCCTACCTTAATTAACCGTAGAGAAACGGTTTCTGACACACATAGCCTACCTTAGAAACCGTTTCTCTATGTTAATTAAGGTAGGCTATGTGTGTCTGATAGAAACCGTTTCTCTACGGTTAATTAAGGTAGGCTATGTGTTTCTGATAGAAACCGTTTCTCTATGTTAATTAAGGTAGGCTATGTGTGTCTGATAGAAACCGTTTCTCTACGGTTAATTAACGTAGGCTATGTGTGTCAGATAGAAACCGTTTCTCTATGTTAATTAAGGTAGGCTATGTGTGTCAGATAGAAACTGTTTCTCTATGTTAATTAAGGTAGGCTATGTGTCAGATAGAAACTGTTTCTCTATGTTAATTAAGGTAGGCTATGTGTGTCATATAGAAACTGTTTCTCTACGGTTAATTAATGTAGACTATGTGTGTCTGATAGAAACCGTTTCTCTACGGTTAATTATGGTAGGCTATGTGTGTCTGATAGAAACCGTTTCTCTACGGTTAATTAAGGTAGGCTATGTGTGTCTGATAGAAACCGTTTCTCTACGGTTAATTAAGGTAGACTATGTGTGTCTGATAGAAACCGTTTCTCTACGGTTAATTAAGGTAGGCTATGTGTGTCTGATAGAAACCGTTTCTCTACGGTTAATTAAGGTAGGCTATGTGTTTCTGATAGAAACCGTTTCTCTACGGTTAATTAAGGTAGGCTATGTGTGTCAGATAATTAACCATAGAGAAACGGTTTGACACACATAGCCTACCTTAATTAACCGTAGAGAAACGGTTTCTATCAGACACACATAGCCTACTTTAATTAACATAGAGAAACGGTTTCTATCTGACACACATAGCCTACCTTAATTAACCGTAGAGAAACGGTTTCTGACACACATAGCCTACCTTAGAAACCGTTTCTCTATGTTAATTAAGGTAGGCTATGTGTGTCTGATAGAAACCGTTTCTCTACGGTTAATTAAGGTAGGCTATGTGTTTCTGATAGAAACCGTTTCTCTATGTTAATTAAGGTAGGCTATGTGTGTCTGATAGAAACCGTTTCTCTACGGTTAATTAAGGTAGGCTATGTGTGTCAGATAGAAACCGTTTCTCTACGGTTAATTAAGGTAGGCTATGTGTGTCTGATAGAAACCGTTTCTCTGTGGTTAATTAAGGTAGGCTATGTGTGTCTGATAGAAACCGTTTCTCTATGTTAATTAAGGTAGGCTATGTGTGTCAGATAGCCTACCTTAATTAACATAGAGAAACGGTTTCTATCTGACACACATAGCCTACCTTAATTAACATAGAGAAACGGTTTCTATCAGACACACATAGCCTACCTTAATTAACCACAGAGAAACGGTTTCTATCAGACACACATAGCCTACCTTAATTAACCGTAGAGAAACGGTTTCTATCTGACACACATAGCCTACCTTAATTAACCGTAGAGAAACGGTTTCTATCAGACACACATAGCCTACCTTAATTAACATAGAGAAACGGTTTCTATCAGAAACACATAGCCTACCTTAATTAACCGTAGAGAAACGGTTTCTATCAGACACACATAGCCTACCTTAATTAACATAGAGAAACGGTTTCTAAGGTAGGCTATGTGTGTCAGAAACCGTTTCTCTACGGTTAATTAAGGTAGGCTATGTGTGTCAGATAGAAACCGTTTCTCTATGTTAATTAAAGTAGGCTATGTGTGTCTGATAGAAACCGTTTCTCTACGGTTAATTAAGGTAGGCTATGTGTGTCAAACCGTTTCTCTATGGTTAATTATCTGACACACATAGCCTACCTTAATTAACCGTAGAGAAACGGTTTCTATCAGAAACACATAGCCTACCTTAATTAACCGTAGAGAAACGGTTTCTATCAGACACACATAGCCTACCTTAATTAACCGTAGAGAAACGGTTTCTATCAGACACACATAGTCTACCTTAATTAACCGTAGAGAAACGGTTTCTATCAGACACACATAGCCTACCTTAATTAACCGTAGAGAAACGGTTTCTATCAGACACACATAGCCTACCATAATTAACCGTAGAGAAACGGTTTCTATCAGACACACATAGCCTACCTTAATTAACATAGAGAAACGGTTTCAATATGACACACATAGCCTACCTTAATTAACCGTAGAGAAACGGTTTCTATCAGACACACATAGCCTACTTTAATTAACATAGAGAAACGGTTTCTATCTGACACACATAGCCTACCTTAATTAACCGTAGAGAAACGGTTTCTGACACACATAGCCTACCTTAGAAACCGTTTCTCTATGTTAATTAAGGTAGGCTATGTGTGTCTGATAGAAACCGTTTCTCTACGGTTAATTAAGGTAGGCTATGTGTTTCTGATAGAAACCGTTTCTCTATGTTAATTAAGGTAGGCTATGTGTGTCTGATAGAAACCGTTTCTCTACGGTTAATTAACGTAGGCTATGTGTGTCAGATAGAAACCGTTTCTCTATGTTAATTAAGGTAGGCTATGTGTGTCAGATAGAAACTGTTTCTCTATGTTAATTAAGGTAGGCTATGTGTCAGATAGAAACTGTTTCTCTATGTTAATTAAGGTAGGCTATGTGTGTCATATAGAAACTGTTTCTCTACGGTTAATTAATGTAGACTATGTGTGTCTGATAGAAACCGTTTCTCTACGGTTAATTATGGTAGGCTATGTGTGTCTGATAGAAACCGTTTCTCTACGGTTAATTAAGGTAGGCTATGTGTGTCTGATAGAAACCGTTTCTCTACGGTTAATTAAGGTAGACTATGTGTGTCTGATAGAAACCGTTTCTCTACGGTTAATTAAGGTAGGCTATGTGTGTCTGATAGAAACCGTTTCTCTACGGTTAATTAAGGTAGGCTATGTGTTTCTGATAGAAACCGTTTCTCTACGGTTAATTAAGGTAGGCTATGTGTGTCAGATAATTAACCATAGAGAAACGGTTTGACACACATAGCCTACCTTAATTAACCGTAGAGAAACGGTTTCTATCAGACACACATAGCCTACTTTAATTAACATAGAGAAACGGTTTCTATCTGACACACATAGCCTACCTTAATTAACCGTAGAGAAACGGTTTCTGACACACATAGCCTACCTTAGAAACCGTTTCTCTATGTTAATTAAGGTAGGCTATGTGTGTCTGATAGAAACCGTTTCTCTACGGTTAATTAAGGTAGGCTATGTGTTTCTGATAGAAACCGTTTCTCTATGTTAATTAAGGTAGGCTATGTGTGTCTGATAGAAACCGTTTCTCTACGGTTAATTAAGGTAGGCTATGTGTGTCAGATAGAAACCGTTTCTCTACGGTTAATTAAGGTAGGCTATGTGTGTCTGATAGAAACCGTTTCTCTGTGGTTAATTAAGGTAGGCTATGTGTGTCTGATAGAAACCGTTTCTCTATGTTAATTAAGGTAGGCTATGTGTGTCAGATAGAAACCGTTTCTCTATGTTAATTAAGGTAGGCTATGTGTGTCTGATAGAAACCGTTTCTCTACGGTTAATTAAGGTAGGCTATGTGTGTCAGATAGAAACCGTTTCTCTATGTTAATTAAGGTAGGCTATGTGTGTCAGATAGAAACCGTTTCTCTATGGTTAATTAAGGTAGGCTATGTGTGTCTGATAGAAACCGTTTCTCTATGGTTAATTAAGGTAGGCTATGTGTGTCAGATAGAAACTGTTTCTCTATGTTAATTAAGGTAGGCTATGTGTGTCAGATAGAAACCGTTTCTCTGTGGTTAATTAAGGTAGGCTATGTGTGTCTGATAGAAACCGTTTCTCTATGTTAATTAAGGTAGGCTATGTGTGTCATATAGAAACCGTTTCTCTATGTTAATTAAGGTAGGCTATGTGTGTCAGATAGAAACTGTTTCTCTATGTTAATTAAGGTAGACTATGTGTGTCAGATAGAAACCGATTCTCTATGTTAATTAAGGTAGGCTATGTGTGTCTGATAGAAACCGTTTCTCAATGGTTAATTAAGGTAGGCTATGTGTGTCTGATAGAAACCGTTTCTCTATGTTAATTAAGGTAGGCTATGTGTGTCTGATAGAAACCGTTTCTCTACGGTTAATTAAGGTAGGCTATGTGTGTCAGATAGAAACCGTTTCTCTATGTTAATTAAGGTAGGCTATGTGTGTCAGATAGAAACCGTTTCTCTATGGTTAATTAAGGTAGGCTATTTGTGTCTGATAGAAACCGTTTCTCAATGGTTAATTAAGGTAGGCTATGTGTGTCTGATAGAAACCATTTCTCTACGGTTACTTAAGGTAGGCTATGTGTGTCTGATAGAAACCGTTTCTCTACGGTTACTTAAGGTAGGCTATGTGTGTCTGATAGAAACCGTTTCTCTACGGTTAATTAAGGTAGGCTATGTGTGTCTGATAGAAACCGTTTCTCTACGGTTAATTAAGGTAGGCTATGTGTGTCTGATAGAAACCGTTTCTCTACGGTTTATTAAGGTAGGCTATGTGTGTCAGATAGAAACCGTTTCTCTACGGTTTATTAAGGTAGGCTATGTGTGTCAGATAGAAACCGTTTCTCTACGGTTTATTAAGGTAGGCTATGTGTGTCAGATAGAAACCGTTTCTCTACGGTTTATTAAGGTAGGCTATGTGTGTCAGATAGAAACCGTTTCTCTACGGTTAATTAAGGTAGGCTATGTGTGTCAGATAGAAACCGTTTCTCTATGGTTAATTAAGGTAGGCTATGTGTGTCAGATAGAAACCGTTTCTCTATGTTAATTAAGGTAGGCTATGTGTGTCAGATAGAAACCGTTTCTCTATGTTAATTAAGGTAGGCTATGTGTGTCAGATAGAAACCGTTTCTCTACGGTTAATTAAGGTAGGCTATGTGTGTCAGATAGAAACCGTTTCTCTATGTTAATTAAGGTAGACTATGTGTGTCAGATAGAAACCGTTTCTCTACGGTTAATTAAGGTAGATTATGTGTGTCATATAGAAACTGTTTCTCTATGTTAATTAAGGTAGGCTATGTGTGTCAGATAGAAACGGTTTCTCTATGTTAATTAAGGTAGGCTATGTGTGTCATATAGAAACCGTTTCTCTACGGTTAATTAAGGTAGGCTATGTGTGTCAGATAGAAACTGTTTCTCTATGTTAATTAAGGTAGGCTATGTGTGTCAGATAGAAACTGTTTCTCTATGTTAATTAAGGTAGATAAGTGTGTCATATAGAAACCGTTTCTCTACGGTTAATTAAGGTAGACTATGTGTGTCTGATAGAAACCGTTTCTCTACGGTTAATTAAGGTAGGCTATGTGTGTCTGATAGAAACCGTTTCTCTACGGTTAATTAAGGTAGGCTATGTGTGTCTGATAGAAACCGTTTCTCTACGGTTAATTAAGGTAGACTATGTGTGTCTGATAGAAACCGTTTCTCTACGGTTAATTAAGGTAGGCTATGTGTGTCTGATAGAAACCGTTTCTCTACGGTTAATTAAGGTAGGCTATGTGTGTCTGATAGAAACCGTTTCTCTACGGTTAATTAAGGTAGGCTATGTGTGTCAGATAATTAACCATAGAGAAACGGTTTGACACACATAGCCTACCTTAATTAACCGTAGAGAAATGGTTTCTATCAGACACACATAGCCTACCTTAATTAACATAGAGAAACGGTTTCTATATGACACACATAGCCTACCTTAGAAACCGTTTCTCTACGGTTAATTATCAGACACACATAGCCTACTTTAATTAACATAGAGAAACGGTTTCTATCTGACACACATAGCCTACCTTAATTAACCGTAGAGAAACGGTTTCTGACACACATAGTCTACCATAGAAACCGTTTCTCTACGGTTAATTAAGGTAGGCTATGTGTGTCTGATAAAAACCGTTTCTCTACGGTTAATTAAGGTAGGCTATGTGTGTCAGATAGAAACCGTTTCTCTACGGTTAATTAAGGTAGGCTATGTGTGTCTGATAGAAACCGTTTCTCTGTGGTTAATTAAGGTAGGCTATGTGTGTCTGATAGAAACCGTTTCTCTATGTTAATTAAGGTAGGCTATGTGTGTCAGATAGAAACCGTTTCTCTATGTTAATTAAGGTAGGCTATGTGTGTCTGATAGAAACCGTTTCTCTACGGTTAATTAAGGTAGGCTATGTGTGTCAGATAGAAACCGTTTCTCTATGTTAATTAAGGTAGGCTATGTGTGTCAGATAGAAACCGTTTCTCTATGGTTAATTAAGGTAGGCTATGTGTGTCTGATAGAAACCGTTTCTCTATGGTTAATTAAGGTAGGCTATGTGTGTCAGATAGAAACTGTTTCTCTATGTTAATTAAGGTAGGCTATGTGTGTCAGATAGAAACCGTTTCTCTATGTTAATTAAGGTAGGCTATGTGTGTCTGATAGAAACCGTTTCTCTACGGTTAATTAAGGTAGGCTATGTGTGTCAGATAGAAACCGTTTCTCTACGGTTAATTAAGGTAGGCTATGTGTGTCTGATAGAAACCGTTTCTCTGTGGTTAATTAAGGTAGGCTATGTGTGTCTGATAGAAACCGTTTCTCTATGTTAATTAAGGTAGGCTATGTGTGTCATATAGAAACCGTTTCTCTATGTTAATTAAGGTAGGCTATGTGTGTCATATAGAAACCGTTTCTCTACGGTTAATTAAGGTAGACTATGTGTGTCTGATAGAAACCGTTTCTCTACGGTTAATTAAGGTAGGCTATGTGTGTCTGATAGAAACCGTTTCTCTACGGTTAATTAAGGTAGGCTATGTGTGTCTGATAGAAACCGTTTCTCTACGGTTAATTAAGGTAGACTATGTGTGTCTGATAGAAACCGTTTCTCTACGGTTAATTAAGGTAGGCTATGTGTGTCTGATAGAAACCGTTTCTCTACGGTTAATTAAGGTAGGCTATGTGTGTCTGATAGAAACCGTTTCTCTACGGTTAATTAAGGTAGACTATGTGTGTCTGATAGAAACCGTTTCTCTACGGTTAATTAAGGTAGGCTATGTGTGTCTGATAGAAACCGTTTCTCTACGGTTAATTAAGGTAGGCTATGTGTGTCTGATAGAAACCGTTTCTCTATGTTAATTAAGGTAGGCTATGTGTGTCTGATAGAAACCGTTTCTCTACGGTTAATTAAGGTAGGCTATGTGTGTCAGATAGAAACCGTTTCTCTATGTTAATTAAGGTAGGCTATGTGTGTCAGATAGAAACCGTTTCTCTATGGTTAATTAAGGTAGGCTATGTGTGTCTGATAGAAACCGTTTCTCTATGGTTAATTAAGGTAGGCTATGTGTGTCAGATAGAAACTGTTTCTCTATGTTAATTAAGGTAGGCTATGTGTGTCAGATAGAAACCGTTTCTCTATGTTAATTAAGGTAGGCTATGTGTGTCTGATAGAAACCGTTTCTCTACGGTTAATTAAGGTAGGCTATGTGTGTCTGATAGAAACCGTTTCTCTACGGTTAATTAAGGTAGGATATGTGTGTCTGACTGTTTGAGCATGGTATTAATTATACTAACCTAAATGACAGCGTGAAATGAAGGAAGCCTGTACAGAATACAAATATTCCAAAACATGCTTCCTGTTTGCAACAAGGCACTAAAGTAAAACTGCAAAACATGTGGCAAAGAAATTAACTTCATGTCCTGAATACAAAGCGTTATGTTTGGGCCAAATCCAACACAACACATTAATGAGTACCACGCTTCATCATTTCAAGCATGGTGGTGGCTGCATCATGTTATGGGTATGCTTGTTATCGGCAAGGATTATGGAGATTTCAGGATAAAAATAAACAAGATAGAGCTAAGCACAAGCAAAATCCTAGATGAAAACCTTGTTCAGTCTGCTTTCCAACAGACACTGGGAGACAAGTTCACCTCACAGCAGGACAATAACCTAAAACATAAGGCCAAATATATACTGGAGTTGCTAACCAAGAAGATAGTGAATGTTCCTGAGTGGCCTAGTTACAGTTTTGACTTATATCAGCTTGAAAATCTATGGCAAGACTTGAACATGGCTGGATAGCAATGATCAACAATCAACTTGACAGAGCTTGAAGAATTTAAAAAAAGAATACTGTGCAAATATTGTACAATCCAGGTACCCAGAAAGACTCACAGCTGTAATCACTGCAAAATGTGATTCCAACATGTATTGAGGCTGGGTTTCTGTACAGCACTTTGTGACATCAGCTGATGTAAGAAGGGTTTTATAAATAATCATTTGATTGATTGATTATAAATACATTTGATTATTGACTTGATAAAAACATGTTTTCACTTTGTCATTATGTGTTATTGTGTGTAGACGGGTGGGCGGAAAAATCAATGGAATCCCTTTTGAATGCAGGCTGTAACACAACCAATTGTGGAATAAGTCAAGGGGTAGGAATACTTTCTGAAGGCACTGTATCTGGCAAAACACTAGCAATATAAATCCAATCAATTATAATTGTAGAAGTGTTACCCCACCTAGCTGTGCACCCCCTGCCGTTACGCCCCTGTGGATAATAATATACGGGGGGGAAACAGAATAACAGTGATACAGAATGATGCTGGAGCCTTTACCTGTTTTCAGGGTCCGGAGAAGTCATGCTCCTGGTGACGTAACACATCTTTAAGGGGATGTACCTCCTGTCCCCCTGTAGGGACATGGTGGGGGTGACGGGGACGTCACAGTGGGGGCTACCCAGCCTCGGAGACTCAGGTGGGGGCGTCTCCCAGCCTATCTCTGACACAGGAGAACCCTTCTTCACATAGGGGGTGGCTTCTCTCATGTACTTCACTGGAATATGAGAGGACGAGAATTATGAGTAAGCTTTTTCACAGCCTGTCTTGAGGCTGGCTTCCCACATGTACATCACTGGACCAACAAGACAAAGGAATAATTGACTATGTTTTCATTGGTAGAGAGGTCATGCCTTTACTGCTGTTGTTTTGGTGAGGATAGTGATGAGAGTCCTTGCCAACCTAACGTCAGTAGAGCTAGCTAGTGTCCTATAGAGGAGATTCATATGCAGACTCATAAAGTGACCCTGCTGTAACCCCACAATCTGTACCAGGCCGGCAGTGGTCCAATTATATTATACAGTTCTACTAGTGGTCCAGTTCTATTATACAGTTCTACTAGTGGTCCAGTTCTATTAGTGGTCCAATTATATTATACAGTTCTATTAGTGGTCCAATTATATTAGTGGTCCAGGTCTATTAGTGGTCCAGGTCTACTAGTGGTCCGGTTCTATTAGTGGTCCAGTTCTATTAGTGGTCCAGTTCTACTAGTGGTCCGGTTCTACTAGTGGTCCGGTTCTATTAGTGGTCCAGTTCTATTAGTGGTCCAGTTCTACTAGTGGTCCGGTTCTATTAGTGGTCCAGTTCTACTAGTGGTCCAGTTCTACTAGTGGTCCGGTTCTACTAGTGGTCCGGTTCTACTAGTGGTCCGGTTCTACTAGTGGTCCGGTTCTATTAGTGGTCCAGTTCTACTAGTGGTCCGGTTCTATTAGTGGTCCAGTTCTATTAGTGGTCCAGTTCTGCTAGTGGTCCGATTCTATTAGTGGTCCAGTTCTACTAGTGGTCCAGTTCTATTAGTGGTCCAGTTCTACTAGTGGTCCAGTTCTATTAGTGGTCCAGTTCTACTAGTGGTCCAGTTCTACTAGTGGTCCAGTTCTATTAGTGGTCCAGTTCTACTAGTGGTCCAGTTCTATTAGTGGTCCAGTTCTATTAGTGGTCCAGTTCTACTAGTGGTCCAGTTCTATTAGTGGTCCAGTTCTACCAGTGGTCCAGTTCTATTAGTGGTCCAGTTCTATTAGTGGTCCAGTTCTACTAGTGGTCCAGTTCTATTAGTGGTCCAGTTCTATTAGTGGTCCAGTTCTACCAGTGGTCCAGTTCTATTAGTGGTCCAGTTCTATTAGTGGTCCAGTTCTACTAGTGGTCCAGTTCTATTAGTGGTCCAGTTCTATTAATGGTCCAGTTCTATTAGTGGTCCAGTTCTATTAGTGGTCCAGTTCTATTAGTGGTCCAGTTCTACTAGTGGTCCAGTTCTATTATACAGTTCTACTAGTGGTCCAGTTCTATTAGTGGTCCAGTTCTATTAGTGGTCCAGTTCTACAAGTGGTCCAGTTCTATTAGTGGTCCAGTTCTACTAGTGGTCCAGTTCTATTAGTGGTCCAGTTCTACTAGTGGTCCAGTTCTATTAGTGGTCCAGTTCTATTAGTGGTCCAGTTCTACTAGTGGTCCAGTTCTATTAGTGGTCCAGTTCTATTGGTGGTCCAGTTCTATTAGTGGTCCAGTTCTATTGGTGGTCCAGTTCTATTAGTGGTCCAGTTCTGCTAGTGGTCCAGTTCTATTAGTGGTCCAGTTCTACTAGTGGTCCAGTTCTACTAGTGGTCCAGTTCTATTAGTGGTCCAGTTCTATTAGTGGTCCAGTTCTATTAGTGGTCCAGTTCTACTAGTGGTCCAGTTCTATTAGTGGTCCAGTTCTATTAGTGGTCCAGTTCTATTATCCAGTTCTACTAGTGGTCCAGTTGTACTAGTGGTCCAGTTCTATTAGTGGTCCAGTTCTATTAGTGGTCCAGTTCTATTAGTGGTCCAGTTCTATTAGTGGTCCAGTTCTATTATCCAGTTCTATTAGTGGTCCAGTTCTATTAGTGGTCCAGTTCTACTAGTGGTCCAGTTCTACTAGTGGTCCAGTTCTATTAGTGGTCCAGTTCTATTAGTGGTCCAGTTCTACTAGTGGTCCAGTTCTACTAGTGGTCCAGGTCTATTAGTGGTCCAGTTCTATTAGTGGTCCAGTTCTATTAGTGGTCCAGTTCTACTAGTGGTCCAGTTCTATTAGTGGTCCAGTTCTACTAGTGGTCCAGGTCTATTAGTGGTCCAGTTCTATTAGTGGTCCAGTTCTATTGGTGGTCCAGGTCTGTTAGAAGTGTTATTCCATTCTATAACGTGTTCTGAACTCACTTCTATGAGTCATAGCACAAATCATACCTTGTACCCAGTTTAACCCTTTCTGTGAACTCAAAGATATTGCCCCTCCATGGGAAAACGTTGATTGGCATTGTTTGAGAGGATTAGATGGATCGCTCCAAACATTGGATGTGAACCTGACCAACAGCTGAGAGATTAGAGCCATTAGAAGTATTCCACACCACACAAAAGGCAGTGATCTGCTTCCACCAACAGTGATCTGTCTGACTGCATTACATCAATCTCTAAGGAGAAGTGGCAATATATTGCAGAAATATATTAGGTTTTAACAGTTTATATTCCTAAATGATGGAGCTCTAAATGTATCAGCTGATAAACAGTTCTGGCATTCACTGTTCCGTATTACATTAATCCAAGGGGAAGGTTTCAGAGGATAATATGACAGAGATGTACTCAAAGGGTGTACAAACACGACACAGGAGGTTGGTGGAACCTTAATTGGGGAGGACGGGGCTCGTGGTAATGACTGGAGTGGAATGGTATCAAATACATCATACACATGGTTTCCATCCGTTTGATGCCATTCCATCAACTCCGTTTCGGCTATTATTAAGATCCGTCATCCCCTCAGAAACCTCCACTGAAACACGAGTACAGGCCCTGTTCATTAAGGAACGAAGTAAAGAAACCTCCACTGAAACACGAGAACAGGCCCTGTTCTTTAAGGAACAAAGTAAAGAAATCTCCACTGAAACACGAGAACAGGCCCTGTTCTTTAAGGAACAAAGTAAAGAAACCTCCACTGAAACACGAGGACTGGCCCTGTTTTTTAAGGAACGAAGTAAAGAAACCTCCACTGAAACATGAGTATAGGCCCTGTTCTTTAAGGAACAAAGTAAAGAAACTTCCACTGAAACACGAGGACAGAACCTGTTCTTTAAGGAACGAAGTAAAGAAACCTCCACTGAAACACGAGTACAGGCCCTGTTCTTTAAGGAACGAAGTAAAGAAACCTCCACTGAAACATGAGTACAGGCCCTGTTCTTGTCACGATCGTGTGGCGGATTAACGGACCAAAATGCAGCAGTTGGAAAATATGCCATCTTCTTTTATTTTAACACGAACGAAGATGAACACGACACAAAAACACTTTACAAACTAACAAAATAACAAAACGACCGTGAAGCTACAAACGTTGTGCACAAACATACAGGCTACTAACGTTCTTACATAGACAATTACCCACAATCAATGAGAGCCTATGGCTACCCTAAATAAGGCTCCCAATCAGAGACAACCGAAATCAGCTGTCTCTAATTGGGAACTCATTCAGGTAACCATAGACTCTCCTAGATAACTAACCAACATAGACAACTCTAGACATATACACTCAACACAAAACCATCTACTACACCCCATAACCCCTTTACCAAATAAACACCCAAAACCAACAAAACATAAACATTCCCCATGTCACACCCTGACCTAACTAAAATAATAAAGAAAACAAAGAATAATAAGGCCAGGGCGTGACATAACCCCCCCTTGAGGCGCGAACTCCGGGCGCACCATACACAGTCTAGGGGAGGGTCTGGGTGGGCTCCCCTCCACGGTGGCGGCTCCGGCTCTGGTCGTAGTCCCCACGTCACCACAGTACCTAACCACCTCCTAGGCCTCCTCCAAACGACCCCCCTCCACATTAACCCCATTGTATTAAGGGGCAGTTCCGGACTAAGGGACAGCTCCGGACTAAGGTCCAGTACCAGGGTAAGGGGCAGCACCAGGGTAAGGGGCAGCTCCGGACTGAAGAATGGCAGCTCCGGACTGAGGGACTGCAGCTCCGGACTGAGGGATGGCCCATGGCTGGCTGACGGATCTGGCTGCTCATGGCTAGCTGACGGATCTGGCTGCTCATGGCTAGCTGACGGATCTGGCTGCTCATGGCTAGCTGACGGATCTGGCTGCTCATGGCTAGCTGACGGATCTGGCTGCTCATGGCTGGCTGACGGATCTGGCTGCTCATGGCTGGCTGACGGATCTGGCTGCTCATGGCTAGCTGACGGATCTGGCTGCTCATGGCTGGCTGACTGATCTGGCTGCTCCTGTCTGGTTGGCGGCTCTGGCAGATCCTGTCTGGTTGGCGGCTCTGGCAGATCCTGTCTGGTTGGCGGCTCTGGCAGATCCTGTCTGGTTGGCGGCTCTGGCAGATCCTGTCTGACGGACGGCTCTAGCGGCTCCTGTCTGGCTGGCGGCTCTAGCGGCTCCTGTCTGGCGGACGGCTCAGTGGGCTCATGGCAGACGGGCGGCTTTGCAGGCTCATGGCAGACGGGCGGCTTTGCAGGCTCATTGCAGACGGATGGCTCAGATGGCGCTGGGGAGACGGATGGCTCAGATGGCGCTGGGGAGACGGATGGCTCAGATGGCGCTGGGGAGACGGATGGCTCAGATGGCGCTGGGGAGACGGGCAGTTCAGTCATTGCTGTGCAGACGGCAGACTCCTGCCGGCTGAGGCGCACTGTAGGCCTGGTGCGTGGTGCCGGGACTGGTGGCACCGGGCTGGGGACACGCATCTCAGGGCTAGTGCGGGGAGCAGGAACAGGGCATACTGGACCCTGGGGACGCACATTAGGCCTAGTGCGTGGGGCCGGAACTGGTGGTACCGGACTGGGGACACGCCTCTCAGGGCTAATGCGGGGAGCAGCAACAGGATGCACAGGACTCTGGAGACGCACAAGAGGCTTAGTGCGTGGTGCCGGAATTGGTGATACCGGGCTGGAGACACGCACCATAGGACGAGTGCGTGGAGGAGGAACAGGGCTCTGGAGACACACTGGAAGCCTGTTACGTGGTGTAGGCACTGGTGGCACTGAACTGGGGCGGGGAGGTGGCGCCGGAAATACCGGACCGTGCAGGCGTATTGGCTCCCTTGAGCATTGAGCCTGACCAACCTTACCTGGTTGAATGCTCCCCGTTGCCCGACCAGTGAGGGGAGGTGGAATAACCCGCACCGGGCTATGTAGGCGAACCGGGGACACCATGCGTAAGGCTGGTGCCATGTAAACCGGCCCGAGGAGACGCACTGGTGGCCAGATATGTAGGGCCGGCTTCATGACATCCGGCTCAATACTCAATCTAGCCCTGCCAGTGCGGGGAGGTGGAATAACCCGCACCGGGCTATGCACACGTACAGGAGACACCGTGCGCTCTACTGCGTAACACGGTGTCTGCCCGTACTCTCGCTCTCCACGGTAATTACAGGGAGTAGGCGCAGGTTTCCTACCTGACTTCGCCACTCTCCCTTTAAGCCCCCCCCAAAGAAATTTTTTGGGTTTTCCCACAGGCTTCCTACCGCTTCGTCGTGCTGCCTCCATTCGCCGGTATCCCTCCTCGCACTGCGCCAGAGAATCCCAGGCGGGCTCCGGCACTCTCCCTGGGTTGATCGCCCACCTGTCGATCTCCTCCCACGTAGTGTAGCCCAGATCCTTTGTAGGTTCCTTTTCCTGTCTCCGAGCTAGCTCCTCATATCGCCGCCTCTCTGCTTTCGCTGCCTCCAGCTCAGCTTTGGGGCGGTTATATTCTCCTGGTACCTCCCGGTCTAAAATTTCCTCCCATGTCCATGAATCCTTGTATTTCTCCTGTTGCCGCTGGTCATGCCGCTTGGTCCTATGGTGGGTAATTCTGTCACGATCGTGTGGCGGATTAACGGACCAAAATGCAGCAGTTGGAAAATATGCCATCTTCTTTTATTTTAACACGAACGAAGATGAACACGACACAAAAACACTTTACAAACTAACAAAATAACAAAACGACCGTGAAGCTACAAACGTTGTGCACAAACATACAGGCTACTAACGTTCTTACATAGACAATTACCCACAATCAATGAGAGCCTATGGCTACCCTAAATAAGGCTCCCAATCAGAGACAACCGAAATCAGCTGTCTCTAATTGGGAACTCATTCAGGTAACCATAGACTCTCCTAGATAACTAACCAACATAGACAACTCTAGACATATACACTCAACACAAAACCATCTACTACACCCCATAACCCCTTTACCAAATAAACACCCAAAACCAACAAAACATAAACATTCCCCATGTCACACCCTGACCTAACTAAAATAATAAAGAAAACAAAGAATAATAAGGCCAGGGCGTGACAGTTCTTTAAGGAACGAAGTAAAGAAACCTCCACTGAAACACGAGTACAGGCCCTGTTCTTTAAGGAACAAAGTAAAGAAACCTCCCATGAAACACGAGTACATGCCCTGTTCTTTAAGGAACAAAGTAAAGAAACCTCCCATGAAACACGAGTACATGCCCTGTTCTTTAAGGAACGAAGTAAAGAAACCTCCACTGAAACATGAGTACAGGCCCTGTTCTTTAAGGAACGAAGTAAAGAAACCTCCACTGAAACACGAGTACAGGCCCTGTTCTTTAAGGAACAAAGTAAAGAAACCTCCCATGAAACACGAGTACAGGCCCTGTTCTTTAAGGAACGAAGTAAAGAAACCTCCACTGAAACACGAGGACATGCCCTGTTCTTTAAGGAACGAAGTAAAGAAACCTCCACTGAAACACGAGTACAGGCCCTGTTCTTTAAGGAACGAAGTAAAGAAACCTCCACTGAAACACGAGTACAGGCCCTGTTCTTTAAGGAACAAAGTAAAGAAATCTCCACTGAAACACGAGGTCAGGCCCTGTTCTTTAAGGAACGAAGTAAAGAAACCTCCACTGAAACACGAGGACAGGCCCTGTTCTTTAAGGAACGAAGTAAAGAAAAGTCCACTGAAACACGAGTACAGGCCCTGTTCTTTAAGGAACAAAGTAAAGAAAACCTCCACTGAAACACGAGTACAGGCCCTGTTCTTTAAGGAACAAAGTAAAGAAACCTCCCATGAAACACGAGTACAGGCCCTGTTCTTTAAGGAACGAAGTAAAGAAACCTCCACTGAAACACGAGGACATGCCCTGTTCTTTAAGGAACGAAGTAAAGAAACCTCCACTGAAACACGAGTACAGGCCCTGTTCTTTAAGGAACGAAGTAAAGAAACCTCCACTGAAACACGAGTACAGGCCCTGTTCTTTAAGGAACAAAGTAAAGAAATCTCCACTGAAACACGAGGTCAGGCCCTGTTCTTTAAGGAACGAAGTAAAGAAACCTCCACTGAAACACGAGGACAGGCCCTGTTCTTTAAGGAACGAAGTAAAGAAAAGTCCACTGAAACACGAGTACAGGCCCTGTTCTTTAAGGAACAAAGTAAAGAAAACCTCCACTGAAACACGAGTACAGGCCCTGTTCTTTAAGGAACGAAGTAAAGAAACCACTGAAACACGAGAACAGGCCCTGTTTTTTAAGGAACGAAGTAAAGAAACCTCCACTGAAACACGAGGACAGGCCCTGTTCTTTAAGGAACAAAGTAAAGAAACCTCTACTGAAACACGAGGACAGGCCCTGTTCTTTAAGGAACGATGTAAAGAAAACCTCCACTGAAACACGAGTACAGGCCCTGTTCTTTAAGGAACAAAGTAAAGAAAACCTCCACTGAAACACGAGTACAGGCCCTGTTCTTTAAGGAACAAAGTAAAGAAACCTCTACTGAAACACGAGTACAGGCCCTGTTCTTTAAGGAACGAAGTAAAGAAACCACTGAAACACGAGTACAGGCCCTGTTTTTTAAGGAACGAAGTAAAGAAACCTCCACTGAAACACGAGGACAGGCCCTGTTCTTTAAGGAACGAAGTAAAGAAACCTCTACTGAAACACGAGGACAGGCCCTGTTCTTTAAGGAACGATGTAAAGAAAACCTCCACTGAAACACGAGTACAGGCCCTGTTCTTTAAGGAACGATGTAAAGAAAACCTCCACTGAAACACGAGTACAGGCCCTGTTCTTTAAGGAACAAAGTAAAGAAAACCTCCACTGAAACACGAGTACAGGCCCTGTTCTTTAAGGAACAAAGTAAAGAAACCTCTACTGAAACACGAGGACAGGCCCTGTTCTTTAAGGAACGAAGTAAAGAAACCACTGAAACACGAGTACAGGCCCTGTTTTTTAAGGAACGAAGTAAAGAAACCTCCACTGAAACACGAGGACAGGCCCTGTTCTTTAAGGAACGAAGTAAAGAAACCTCCCATGAAACACGAGTACAGGCCCTGTTCTTTAAGGAACGAAGTAAAGAAAACCTCCACTGAAACACGAGGACAGGCCCTGTTCTTTAAGGAACAAAGTAAAGAAAACCTCCACTGAAACACGAGGACAGGCCCTGTTCTTTAAGGAACGAAGTAAAGAAACCTCCACTGAAACACGAGGACAGGCCCTGTTCTTTAAGGAACGAAGTAAAGAAACCTCCACTGAAACATGAGTACAGGCCCTGTTCTTTAAGGAACGAAGTAAAGAAACCTCCACTGAAACACGAGTACAGGCCCTGTTCATTAAGGAACAAAGTAAAGAAACCTCTACTGAAACACGAGGACTGGCCCTGTTCTTTAAGGAACGAAGGAGAATAAGTAAAGAAAGGTATCAACATCTAACAGAAACGTAAGACATCCCATTATGCATAGAAGCTGACAGATCTGGCAAACAAATAGGCCTACCTCTGCAACTGCAGGGTATGAAGTAATCTTACGGGAATTCCTTGCTGAACCCCTTTCGTCTAATCGTTACGTGTATGTTGTAGTTGTGGTGTCATTAGTTCAGGCGCCAGCGGGATGCTTTCAGAGTGAGGTCATACACAGAACTCTGAGTATTCCTCTCTCGTTTGCCTCTCTCTCTTTCACTTATCTCTCCTATCTACTGGTTCTCTCTCATATCTACTGGTTCTCTCTCCTATCTACTGGTTCTCTCTCCTATCTACTGGTTCTCTCTCCTATCTACTGGTTCTGCTCTCTCCTATCTACTGGTTCTCTCTCCTATCTACTGGTTCTCTCTCCTATCTACTGGTTCTGCTCTCTCCTATCTACTGGTTCTGCTCTCTCCTATCTACTGGTTCTCTCTCCTATCTACTGGTTCTCTCTCATATCTACTGGTTCTCTCTCCTATCTACTGGTTCTCTCTCCTATCTACTGGTTCTCTCTCCTATCTACTGGTTCTGCTCTCTCCTATCTACTGGTTCTCTCTCATATCTACTGGTTCTCTCTCCTATCTACTGGTTCTCTCTCCTATCTACTGGTTCTCTCTCATATCTACTGGTTCTGCTCTCTCCTATCTACTGGTTCTGCTCTCTCCTATCTACTGGTTCTGCTCTCTCCTATCTACGGGTTCTCTCTCCTATCTACTGGTTCTCTCTCCTATCTACTGGTTCTGCTCTCTCCTATCTACTGGTTCTCTCTCATATCTACTGGTTCTCTCTCCTATCTACTGGTTCTCTCTCCTATCTACTGGTTCTCTCTCCTATCTACTGGTTCTCTCTCATATCTACTGGTTCTCTCTCCTATCTACTGGTTCTCTCTCCTATCTACTGGTTCTCTCTCCTATCTACTGGTTCTGCTCTCTCCTATCTACTGGTTCTGCTCTCTCCTATCTACTGGTTCTGCTCTCTCCTATCTACGGGTTCTCTCTCCTATCTACTGGTTCTGCTCTCTCCTATCTACTGGTTCTCTCTCCTATCTACTGGTTCTGCTCTCTCCTATCTACTGGTTCTGCTCTCTCCTATCTACTGGTTCTGCTCTCTCCTATCTACTGGTTCTCTCTCCTATCTACTGGTTCTCTCTCCTATCTACTGGTTCTGCTCTCTCCTATCTACTGGTTCTGCTCTCTCCTATCTACTGGTTCTCTCTCCTATCTACTGGTTCTGCTCTCTCCTATCTACTGGTTCTCTCTCCTATCTACTGGTTCTCTCTCCTATCTACTGGTTCTCTCTCCTATCTACTGGTTCTGCTCTCACCTATCTACTGGTTCTCTCTCCTATCTACTGGTTCTCTCTCCTATCTACTGGTTCTCTCTCCTATCTACTGGTTCTGCTCTCTCCTATCTACTGGTTCTGCTCTCTCCTATCTACTGGATCTCTCTCCTCTCTACTGGTTCTCTCTCCTATCTACTGGTTCTGCTCTCACCTATCTACTGGTTCTCTCTCCTATCTACTGGTTCTCTCTCCTATCTACTGGTTCTCTCTCCTATCTACTGGTTCTGCTCTCTCCTATCTACTGGTTCTCTCTCCTATCTACTGGTTCTGCTCTCTCCTATCTACTGGTTCTCTCTCCTATCTACTGGTTCTCTCTCCTATCTACTGGTTCTCTCTCCTATCTACTGGTTCTGCTCTCTCCTATCTACTGGTTCTCTCTCCTATCTACTGGTTCTCTCTCCTATCTACTGGTTCTCTCTCCTATCTACTGGTTCTGCTCTCTCCTATCTACTGGTTCTGCTCTCTCCTATCTACTGGTTCTGCTCTCTCCTATCTACTGGTTCTCTCTCCTATCTACTGGTTCTGCTCTCTCCTATCTACTGGTTCTGCTCTCTCCTATCTACTGGTTCTGCTCTCTCCTATCTACTGGTTCTCTCTCCTATCTACTGGTTCTGCTCTCTCCTATCTACTGGTTCTGCTCTCTCCTATCTACTGGTTCTCTCTCCTATCTACTTTTTCTCTCTCCTTCCTACTGGTTCTCTCTCCTATCTACTGGTTCTCTCTCCTATCTACTGGTTCTCTCTCCTATCTACTGGTTATGCTCTCTCCTATCTACTGGTTCTGCTCTCTCCTATCTACTGGTTCTGCTCT
>NW_026600256.1:60000-85107 GCF_029448725.1 Salvelinus fontinalis
GCTCTGTGTGTGTGTGTGTGTGTGTGTGTGTGTGTGTGTGTGTGTGTGTGTGTGTGTGTGTGTGTGTATGTATGTATGTATGTATGTATGTATGTATGTATGTATGTGTGTGTGTGTGTGTGTGTGTGTGTGTGTGTGTGTGTGTGTGTGTGTGTATGTGTGTGGCCTCACTACTACGAACAGCTGGTGTAGTCATGAGAGTTTCTCTAATGACACAACAACCAGTCAACTTGCAGACAGCGTTGTAGTCCAGACTGCCTGCTGATCACACAGACACACACACACACACCCACACACGCACACACACACACACACAGAGGTGAATGTGATGACAGCCAGGCAGTAGACAGTAGAGACTCAATGAGAGATCACTTCAGTCACTAGAGACTACCACGAATGTTTACAACCCGTGTATTACACAGGATATAACATAATTGCGTGTGTGTGTGTGTGTGTGTGTGTGTGTGTGTGTGTGTGTGTGTGTGTGTGTGTGTGTGTGTGTGTGTGTGTGTGTGTGTGTGTGTGTGTAATACAAACAATGTACCTTTTCTAGAAAATTATATTGACATTGTGATGTAACAACTGTTTGTCCGCCTCTAAGTGAAGGACTTCCCTACTGGCTCTGCTCTGCAGTGTAGTGAAGTTTCAACTGAGAGAGAAGCTGAAACACGGGAGTCCTCTGGTGTAGTGAGGCGTCAACTGAGAGAGAAGCTGAAACATGGGAGTCCTCTGGTGTAGTGAGGCGTCAACTGAGAGAGAAGCTGAAACACGGGAGTCCTCTGGTGTAGTGAGGCTTCAACTGAGAGAGAAGCTGAAACACGGGAGTCCTCTGGTGTAGTGAGGCTTCAACTGAGAGAGAAGCTGAAACACGGGAGTCCTCTGGTGTAGTGAGGCTTCAACTGAGAGAGAAGCTAAAACACGGGAGTCCTCTGGTGTAGTGGGGCTTCAACTGAGAGAGAAGCTGAAACATGGGAGTCCTCTGGTGTAGTGAGGCTTCAACTGAGAGAGAAGCTGAAACATGGGAGTCCTCTGGTGTAGTGAGGTGTCAACTGAGAGAGAAGCTGAAACATGGGAGTCCTCTGGTGTAGTGAGGCTTCAACTGAGAGAGAAGCTGAAACACGGGAGTCCTCTGGTGTAGTGAGGTGTCAACTGAGAGAGAAGCTGAAACACGGGAGTCCTCTGGTGTAGTGAGGCTTCAACTGAGAGAGAAGCTGAAACACGGGAGTCCTCTGGTGTAGTGAGGCTTCAACTGAGAGAGAAGCTGAAACATGGGAGTCCTCTGGTGTAGTGAGGTGTCAACTGAGAGAGAAGCTGAAACATGGGAGTCCTCTGGTGTAGTGAGGCTTCAACTGAGAGAGAAGCTGAAACACGGGAGTCCTCTGTTGTAGTGAGGCTTCAACTGAGAGAGAAGCTGAAACACGGGAGTCCTCTGGTGTAGTGAGGCTTCAACTGAGAGAGAAGCTGAAACACGGGAGTCCTCTGGTGTAGTGGGGCTTCAACTGAGAGAGAAGCTGAAACATGGGAGTCCTCTGGTGTAGTGAGGCTTCAACTGAGAAAGAAGCTGAAACACGGGAGTCCTCTGGTGTAGTGAGGCTTCAACTGAGAGAGAAGCTGAAACACGGGAGTCCTCTGGTGTAGTGGGGCTTCAACTGAGAGAGAAGCTGAAACATGGGAGTCCTCTGGTGTAGTGAGGTGTCAACTGAGAGAGAAGCTGAAACATGGGAGTCCTCTGGTGTAGTGAGGCTTCAACTGAAAGAGAAGCTGAAACATGGGAGTCCTCTGGTGTAGTGAGGCGTCAACTGAGAGAGAAGCTGAAACACGGGAGTCCTCTGAGTATTACAGTAACGCACAAATCAGCCGTTTCCTCATCTTCACACCAATTCCTCTGACCAGAACTCAGCTTCTCAAGTACAATACTGTATCTCATACACGGTGGACTCAAAGGCATACATTGTAATCATGTTGTAGTCATTGCTGTACATTATCCCCATGCTCCATTCATAATTCACAAACATAGAACATGTATGTACATCCTGTTATTAGCTCTTCAGAACAGTCTTTACAGACACACATGATGTTGAATTTCTGGAGTGAGAGAACTCTCAGGAGGACAATGCATTCCAACCAGTGGAGGCTGGTGGGGGGAGCTGTAGGAGGACAGGCTCATTGTAATGGCTGGAATGAAATGTGGTTTCCATATGTTTGATACCGTTCCAAAAGTTCTATTCCAGTGATGACAATGAGGCTTTATAATACAAAAAGCTTTGTTAAATAACATTAAAATGTGGCACTTAATTCATTGGTCGTATGGCGAATACAGCCATTAGACATGACCATAGTGAGTAACTCTCCATCACCTCGGTCCTCATGCCATTCATGGCCACAATGGTGACGGCTACCAGGAAGTAGAGGCATGTAGTACAGTGATCGCCCATGGTGACTCCTATAGCTCCTCCCACCAGCCTCCCCTGACTCCAACCCGTACTGTCTTTGAGCTTATCATTACAGCAGACCTCTGCTCTACCCTGCTGGGACCCTGCTTCCTTCTGCTGGAACTGTAATAACGCTGTTCTGTGTGTGTGTGTGTGTGTGTGTGTGTGTGTGTGTGTGTGTGTGTGTGTGTGTGTGTGTGTGTGTGTGTGTGTGTGTGTGTGTGTGTGTGTGTGTGTGTGTGTGTCTAACTGTAATAACCCTGTTCTCTCAGGGGAAGGTCACGCTGTTTATACAGCTTTATGTTGTCTGGTTACAGAGTGAGGTAGAGGTTGTTTTATGTTGCATGGTTACAGAGTGAGGTAGAAGTTGTTTTATGTTGTCTGGTTATAGAGTGAGGTAGAGGTTGTTTTATGTTGCCTGGTTACAGAGTGAGGTAAAGGTTGTTTTATGTTGTTTGGTTACAGAGTGAGGTAGAGGTTGTTTTATGTTGTCCTGGTTACAGAGTGAGGTAGAGGTTGTTTTATGTTGTCTGGTTATAGAGTGAGGTAAAGGTTGTTTTATGTTGTCTGGTTACAGAGTGAGGTAAAGGTTGTTTTATGTTGTCTGGTTACAGAGTGAGGTAAAGGTTGTTTTATGTTGTCTGGTTACAGAGTGAAGCAAAGGCTGTTTCTTGGATTCTCCTTCTGGATGTGTGTTTCACCCATAGGTCTGCAGAGAAATGGTGACATTTTTTATTATGTGTGTGTGTGTGTGTGTGTGTGTGTGTGTGTGTGTGTGTGTGTGTGTGTGTGTGTGTGTGTGTGTGTGTGTGTGTGTGTGTGCATGAGTGTGTCCAACTGTAATAACCCTGCTCTGTGTGTGTGTGTGTGTGTGTGTGTGTGTGTGTGTGTGTGTGTGTGTGTGTGTGTGTGTGTGTGTGTGTGTGTGTGTGTGTGTGTGTGTGTGTGTGTGTGTGTGTGTGTGTGTGCATGAGTGTGTCCAACTGTAATAACCCTGCTCTGTGTGTGTGTGTGTGTGTGTGTGTGTGTGTGTGTGTGTGTGTGTGTGTGTGTGTGTGTGTGTGTGTGTGTGTGTGTGTGTGTGTGTGTCCAACTGTAATAACCCTGCTCTGTGTGTGTGTGTGTGTGTGTGTGTGCGTGCGTGCGTGCGTGCGTGCGTGCGTGTGTGTGTGTGTGTGTGTGTGTCCAACTGTAATAACCCTGTTCTCTCAGGGGAAGGTCACGCTGTTTATACAGCTTTATGTTGTCTGGTTACAGAGTGAGGTAGAGGTTGTTTTATGTTGTATGGTTACAGAGTGAGGTAGAGGTTGTTTTATGTTGTCTGGTTATAGAGTGAGGTAGAGGTTGTTTTATGTTGTCCTGGTTACAGAGTGAGGTAAAGGTTGTTTTATGTTGTCTGGTTACAGAGTAAGGTAGAGGTTGTTTTATGTTGTCCTGGTTACAGAGTGAGGTAAAGGTTGTTTTATGTTGTCTGGTTACAGAGTGAGGTAAAGGTTGTTTTATGTCGTCTGGTTACAGAGTGAGGTAGAGGTTGTTTTATGTTGTCTGGTTACAGAGTGATGTAAAGGTTGTTTTATGTCGTCTGGTTACAGAGTGAGGTAGAGGTTGCTTTATGTTGTCCTGGTTACAGAGTGAGGTAAAGGTTGTTTTATGTTGTCTGGTTACGGAGTGAGGTAGAGGTTGTTTTATGTTGTCCTGGTTACAGAGTGAGGTAAAGGTTGTTTTATGTTGTCTGGTTACAGAGTGAGGTAAAGGTTGTTTTATGTCGTCTGGTTACAGAGTGAGGTAGAGGTTGTTTTATGTTGTCTGGTTACAGAGTGATGTAAAGGTTGTTTTATGTCGTCTGGTTCCAGAGTGAGGTAGAGGTTGTTTTATGTTGTCCTGGTTACAGAGTGAGGTAAAGGTTGTTTTATGTTGTCTGGTTACAGAGTGAGGTAGAGGTTGTTTTATGTTGTCCTGGTTACAGAGTGAGGTAAAGGTTGTTTTATGTTGTCTGGTTACAGAGTGAGGTAAAGGTTGTTTTATGTCGTCTGGTTACAGAGTGAGGTAAAGGTTGTTTTATGTTGTCTGGTTACAGAGTGAGGTAGAGGTTGTTTTATGTTGTCTGGTTACAGAGTGAGGTAAAGGTTGTTTTATGTTGTCTGGTTACAGAGTGAAGTAGAGGTTGTTTTATGTTGTCTGGTTATAGAGTGAGGTAAAGGTTGTTTTATGTTGTCTGGTTACAGAGTGAGGTAAAGGTTGTTTTATGTCGTCTGGTTACAGAGTGAGGTAGAGGTTGTTTTATGTTGTCTGGTTACAGAGTGATGTAAAGGTTGTTTTATGTCGTCTGATTACAGAGTGAGGTAGAGGTTGTTTTATGTTGTCCTGGTTACAGAGTGAGGTAAAGGTTGTTTTATGTTGTCTGGTTACAGAGTGAGGTATAGGTTGTTTTATGTTGTCCTGGTTACAGAGTGAGGTAAAGGTTGTTTTATGTTGTCTGGTTACAGAGTGAGGTAAAGGTTGTTTTATGTCGTCTGGTTACAGAGTGAGGTAAAGGTTGTTTTATGTTGTCTGGTTACAGAGTGAGGTAGAGGTTGTTTTATGTTGTCTGGTTACAGAGTGAAGTAGAGGTTGTTTTATGTTGTCTGGTTACAGAGTGAGGTAAAGGTTGTTTTTTTTCGTCTGGTTACCGAGTGAAGTAGAGGTTGTTTTATGTTGTCCTGGTTATAGAGTGAGGTAAAGGCTGTTTCTTGGATTCTCCTTCTGGACGTGTGTTTCACCCATAGGTCTGCAGAGAAATGTGAAATGGTGACATTTTTTATTATTTGTGTGTGTGTGTGTGTGTGTGTGTGTGTGTGTGTGTGTGTGTGTGTGTGTGTGTGTGTGTGTGTGTGTGTGTGTGTGTGTGTGTGTGTGTGTGTGTGTGTGTGTGTGTGTGTGTGTGTGTGTGTGTGTGTGTGTGTGTGTGTGTGTGTGTGTGTGTGTGTGTGTGTGTGTGCGTAAGCCTGTATTGTTTTGGGCAAAACTTGATATTACACTCCCAGTCCTGTGATGCACGATTCCCAAGGTTGGATGATAAAGACTTCCTCAGAATTTCAAAGTATTTGATTTCGCAACATGGAGAGGGAGTCACCTAAATATTTATTGTCAAGGAACAAGGGACACAATATGATTTCCTTATTCCGTAAACTGTTAACGTTGCTGATAGGCCTATTGAAAACATTTATTTTAGCAGGTGAAAATGTATGGAGAACAAAATAAAACCCTTTTGATAAATTAAAATAATCGTTGTTTTGTTTTATAGCTCTATATAATGCTCCATGGCTAATTTGAGTTTTTCTAGATTTAAAACGTACAACAACATTTATAAAGGAAACATTAACCCTTAGGTCTTTGCACAGAAAGTAGTTACATTATTTAAGCATATGTTGCAGAACAGTGATTACACATTATTTTCTCAGAATATTGACCAAAAAAAAATAGATTTTAAGGTGGTTAGCCATCAAGTGACGGAGTTGACAAGCCACTTACGGAGTTGACAACAGATACTCAAAACAGACATATTTTTGCCTCTAAAAGTAAAAGTTCAATAGAAACATTTGTAAAGTTTGGAAAATAATTCATTTAAAAATCCCCAATAAAAACAACCCTTCTATTAGATTTTTCAGCACTCTGACAGAGTTGATGTTTTACTTCATTCAAAATTCATATTCTATCATAATCTATCAATCAGGCAGAGAGAGTTGACAGTTGGTTGTTTCCATGGTAATTCCAATATTGTTTGTTTAAATATATTTATGCAATAAGACACCTCTGGGGTTTGTGGTAAATGGCCAATATCCCACAGCTAAGGGCTGTGTCCAGGCACTCCACGATGCGTCGTGCTTAAGAACAGCCCTAAGCCGTGGTGTATTGGCCATATACCACACCTCCTCGTGCTTAATTAGAGAACTTTCCAGACCATGAGTGGTCTTGTTGCACTACATGTAATGAGGACATGAATAAGAGGTCATTATGGTATAGCTGACCCTGCTCATTCCTGATTTGAATTCACCAAATCTCCAGACACATCTTTTAGGAATCACAATTTCGAGATAAATAATCTTTAAAGTCACGGAAGGCTATTGCAAGAAACAACAAGATTTTTTCAGTTAATCTCCATTATTGCCCCCAAAAATGTAACACTATTTTGGAGTTTCAAATGGCCATCCTTTTCCCCGGGCATTAAGCCGACATGGAAATTAATAATATTGAAAGTATTTAGAAAATGGAAGAAGAAAATAAATAATGTTTGTTTGTGGACCAAGTTGACAGAGGTTGATCACTCATATGTTTGGGAGCAGAAATATTAATGCGCGTAATTCCTCTGGCAGCCTGCATATAGATTTGAGGATACCCCCGGGGCCCCCACACTTCACCAAGAAAGAATGTATCGAACGACAGTTGGTCCCGTTCCGTTCTTACCTTCTAGCGTCACCTCTCTCCCGGCTCGTTTGAGCCCCTGCACCGCCTCGTCATGCGTAGCGTCCCGCAGGTTCACACCGTTCACCGATAGAATCGCGTCACCGACATATAAGGCTTGGGTTTGATCCGCAGCCAGACCTTTGAAGATCTTACTAATAAGTATCGGCATTTTATTCTCTTTTCCTCCCTTTATGCTGATGCCGAGTCCTCCTACCTCTTGCTTTATTACTTTCACACATCTTTTTCTGTTGGCGATCGCCTCTGGGACTTGCTCCTGTAAATCCGTGAAAGCTGTCCTCGCCGCAGTTTTCGGACTGTTTGTGTGATCCGGGTGAGTTGCGTTGCACCCGTAAGATCCATTAGTGATGCCGTTTAGGGTCACATTCTCTCCCAGGTCCTCGCAACTCAACGTTAGAGCTTCTTCGTTCAAGTTGGCCAAAACTTTGTGCCATCGGTCCCTCACTAAAACCTCCAAAAAGCCACTTTTTTGTACTCTGTTCCCCGAAATTACTGTAGCTACCGCCATCTTTGAAGCATTCTTAAAATGCCATGTGATTAAAACTCACATAGGACTTTACCCCCGAACTTCTCAGCATGGCTTTTCCAATAGTTCAGCAACTTCAGCTAACGGCTCTTTTTTTTGGCAACATAACCTGCTCCAACAGCCCATATCCTCTTTGGGTGGAGCAAACTGGAAGGGCAATCCCACTAAGCAAATCACATTTCTATCCACACAGAACACTACCGAGAGCTGTGCTCAAGTTCAAATGACATGTGTAGCCCACACTAACGTCATTTTAGAGCCTCATACCTTATTACACCCGTATTACATACATTATTACCACCCTGTGACAAACATTACCAGGCATGCTTGGTTTTATTCAGAGGGCGACCCGTGTAAAGGAATGTCCCAATGTTGGGACAGTTGGCACTTCGGAGGTGTCTTCCTAGTAGACTGTTGCCTGTCCCGCTCTCTCTCCTGCGCGGTCCATGCAGCATGCCAGGTGCGCAGTGTTTGCTCGGCTTCGGCAGCGGATTTGTTGGGTTTAAACACAAAACTTGCATTAAAAAAAGTGAAGTCGTATTTCCTAACATCTCACGGCCTAAATGCCCTTTCAATGGTCAATACACGTGTAAAATAGTCTATAATAGCCTAATAATCTACAAATATGCATTATTATAGGCTAATTGGGAATGAGCATATTCTAGGAGTTATTTGTAATGGATCATATACAAGCCGTGGTGGTTACATTTTTCCAACGAAAAACGAGGAGAACTTTACAGAAATATGTAAACGCCATCTGAAACACGATGAGAGAACGTTACAGAAGTACTGTGTGTTAGCGCCATCTGAAACACGAGGAGAACTTCACAGAAGTACTGTGTGTTAGCGCCATCTGATGGTGGAGAGAGAACCGGCGTAGCCCTGCTGTCTGTCACGATATACAGTCTATACTCCTGCTGTCTGTCACGATATACAGTCTATACTCCTGCTGTCTGTCACAATATACAGTCTATACTCCTGCTGTCTGTCACAATATACAGTCTATAGTCCTGCTGTCTGTCACAATATACAGTCTATACTCCTGCTGTATGCCACGATATACAGTTTATAGTCCTGCTTTATGTCACAATATACAGTCTATACTCTTGCTGTCTGTCACAATATACAGTCTATACTCCTGCTGCCTGTCACAATATACAGTCTATACTCCTGCTGCCTGTCACAATATACAGTATATAAGTTTTCTGAGCAAAAATGTATAAATATTTATTTTTAGTAAAAAATTTATGTTGGACATAAAACTGTAAAAACACCAGCAGATCAGATCCAAGTGATTTTAATTTCTGAAATCTGTTCTAAAGTATTTCCATGCATAATAGAGAGATATGTGTGATTGTACACAAGTGTAAGCAAGGTTTGAAATGTTTTAGTCAAATATTGTATCTGTTTGGGCTTCTTGCGGTCAATTTGGAGTCTACAAATGATTTGTAATTATGTTCTGGCACGCTGGCCATCCGCTCTACTTGATGATTTGCTGAATCTGGTTGATGATTGGCTGAATTTAGTTGATGATTGTTTGAATCTAATTGATGATTGGCTGAATTTAGTTGATGATTGGCTGAATTTAGTTGATGATTGGCTGAATTTAGTTGATGATTGTTTGAATCTAGTTGATGATTGGCTGAATTTAGTTGATGATTGGCTGAATCTAGTTTATGATTGGCTAAATTTAGTTGATGATTGGCTGAATTTAGTTGATGACTGGCTGAATCTCGTTGATGATCCTTGGTCTATAGCTAATCTTTTCTCTGCGTCTTTCAATATTTATAGGCCTATTTCTGAGAACCGATCTTAATTTTTTCTTTGTATAATATCAAAACAGTTTTTGCTCCTCTTCTGGTGTGTTGAGGAGAGAGTTCTTTCTGTCCTGGGAATAGACAACAGAAACATCTCTATTAATATACACATCTGATCTGCTCAGAAATCATTTTTCATCATTTTGAGATCAGGCTAAATAAATCTATCCCAGAGTAAAGTCTACCTAGCCCTTTCTATGGGGGAAGCCGAAACTACACCACAGTCCCTATTTAGTGCACTACTTTTGACCAGGGCCTATAGGGTTCTGGTCAGAAGTAGTGCACTATAGGGAATAGGGTGCTATTTCCTGTTTCCGAAAGCTCCGTATCCAGTGGCGACCCGTCATTCAGGGCTGGTGGGGCAGAGCCTCACCTGTTTTAAACCCAACCTGTTAAGCTAAACCAAAAAACTTTTATTTTATTTTTGCCTGTTTTGCATATGCTATTTTGGCATTAATACGTGTCACACATCAGTTTGCAAACAATGTTTAAAAAATAATAATAATTGAGTTAATAAAGCCACATACAAACATGTTTTGCTTTCTTGAGTAAGGCAGCTCCAAAATGCAGGTGTTTCAGCCTACCTCAGTGCTTTCTGTGTCGGTGGAGCAGCCAGCGGAATATACGGAGCGTAGGGGTTGGTAATATTCTCTAGTTGCGCCGTGATTGGCTCAGTGTTCTGTCACTCATGGGGACACTACTTCACCAGAAAATAAATTCAAGCCCCTTGGATGCTGCCATAGAGTTACATTAGAAGTGCCCATCCGGCCTCCCGAGTGGCGCAGAAGTCTCAGGCACTGCATTGCAGTACTTGAGGCGTCACTACAGACCCGGGTTCGATCCCAGGCTGTGTCACAACCGGCCGTGACCGGGAGTCCCATAGGGCGGTGCACAATTGGCCCAGTGTCGTCTGGGTTAGGGGAGAGTTTGGCCAGGGGGGCTTTACTTGGCTCATGGCGCTCTAGCGCCTCCTTGTGTCGGGCTGTGCGCCTGCAGGCTGACTTCGTCAGTTGGGTGGTGTTTCCTCTGACATTTTGGTGCAGCTGGCTTCCGGGTTAAGCGGGTGGGTGTTAAGTGGTTTGGTTTGTAATGTTTGGCAGGATGCATGACTCGACCTTCGCCTCTCCTGAGCCCATTGGGGAGTTGCAGCAATGAGACAAGATCGTAATTGGATCGCAGTTGGGGACCTTACTAAATCTCAGACTTCAGTGAGTTCAAGACTCAGAAATATTGAGATTTCCCAGTTCCGAGTTATCAGTTGTTTTGAACGCGGCAGAAGTCATGCTGGATTGACAGCATGGTCAATGTTAAGAGACTACCTGATTGGTTGATTATAATGATATATAGGAGAAAGTAATGACATATTTAGAGAAGGAGAGAAAGAGAGAGCATTAACAAGAGAGGAGAGAGAGAGGAAGAGAGAGCATTAACAAGAGAGGAGAGAGAGAGGAAGAGAGAGCATTAACAAGAGAGGAGAGAGAGAGGAAGAGAGAGCATTAACAAGAGAGGAGAGAGAGAGGAAGAGAGAGCATTAACAAGAGAGGAAGAGAGAGCATTAAAAAGAGAGGAGAGAGAGAGGAAGAGAGAGCATTAAAAAGAGAGGAGGGAGAGAGGATGAGAGCATTAACAAGAGAGGATAGAGAGAGGAAGAGAGAGCATTAACAAGAGAGGAGAGAGAGAGGAAGAGAGAGCATTAACAAGAGAGGAGAGAGAGAGGAAGAGAGAGCATTAAAAAGAGAGGAGAGAGAGAGGAAGAGAGAGCATTAACAAGAGAGGAGGGAGAGAGGAAGAGAGAGGAAGAGAGAGCATTAAAAAGAGAGGAGAGAGAGGAAGAGAGAGCATTAAAAAGAGAGGAGAGAGAGAGGAAGAGAGAGCATTAACAAGAGAGGAGGGAGAGAGGAAGAGAGATCATTAACAAGAGAGGAGAGAGAGAGGAAGAGAGAGCATTAACAAGAGAGGAGAGAGAGAGGAAGAGAGAGCATTAACAAGAGAGGAGAGAGAGAGGAAGAGAGAGCATTAACAAGAGAGGAGAGAGAGGAAGAGAGAGCATTAACAAGAGAGGAGAGAGAGAGGAAGAGACCATTAAAAAGAGAGGAGAGAGAGAAAGAGAGAGCATTAACAAGAGAGGAGAGAGAGAGGAAGAGAGAGAGAAAGAGGGCGTTAACATGAGGGGAAGAGAGCATTAACAAGAGAGGAGAGAGAGAGGAAGAGAGAGCATTAACAAGAGAGGAGAGAGAGAGGAAGAGAGAGCATTAACAAGAGAGGAGAGAGAGAGGAAGAGAGAGCATTAACAAGAGAGGAGAGAGAGAGGAAGAGAGAGCATTAACAAGAGAGGAGAGAGAGAGGAAGAGAGAGCATTAAAAAGAGAGGAGAGAGAGAGGAAGAGAGAGCATTAAAAAGAGAGGAGGGAGAGAGGAAGAGAGCATTAACAAGAGAGGAGGGAGAGAGGAAGAGAGAGCATTAACAAGAGAGGAGAGAGAGAGGAAGAGAGAGCATTAACAAGAGAGGAGAGAGAGAGGAAGAGAGATCATTAACAAGAGAGGAGAGAGAGAGGAAGAGAGAGCATTAAAAAGAGAGGAGAGAGAGGGGAAGAGAGAGAGGAAGAGAGAGCATTAACAAGAGAGGAGAGAGAGAGGAAGAGAGAGCATTAACACGAGAGGAGAGAGAGAGGAAGAGAGATCATTAACAAGAGAGGAGAGAGAGAGGAAGAGAGAGCATTAAAAAGAGAGGAGAGAGAGGAAGAGAGATCATTAACAAGAGAGGAGAGAGAGAGGAAGAGAGCATTAACAAGAGAGGAGAGAGAGAGGAAGAGAGAGCATTAACAAGAGAGGAGAGAGAGAGGAAGAGAGAGCATTAACAAGAGAGGAGAGAGAGAGGAAGAGAGAGCATTAAAAAGAGAGGAGAGAGAGAGGAAGAGAGAGCATTAACAAGAGAGGAGAGAGAGGAAGAGAGAGCATTAACAAGAGAGGAGAGAGAGAGGAAGAGAGATCATTAAAAAGAGAGGAGAGAGAGAGGAAGAGAGAGCATTAACAAGAGAGGAGAGAGAGAGGAAGAGAGAGCATTAACAAGAGAGGAGAGAGAGAGGAAGAGAGAGCATTAACAAGAGAGGAGAGAGAGAGGAAGAGAGAGCATTAACAAGAGAGGAGGGAGAGAGGAAGAGAGAGCATTAACAAGAGAGGAGAGAGAGAGGAAGAGAGAGCATTAACAAGAGAGGAGGGAGAAAGGAAGAGAGAGGAAGAGAGTGCATTAACAAGAGAGGAGAGAGAGGAAGAGAGAGCATTAACAAGAGAGGAGAGAGAGAGGAAGAGAACGGAGGAATAAGCATTTTAGGCTAATGAGGCATATTGTTGTTACTTTTATGTGCAAATTAGATATGAAACAAGACTAATGTTATTTGTGTGAATTACCTTCAAAATAAACAAACAATAGCAGTGCATTTCATTAGTAATCATATTAGTTTATTTCTGTATAATTGAAATAGTCATCACCATGTCATTACCTAATTAATTCATAACAGACTAACACATTTATAGTGAGGTCTAAACATAGTTAGGCCTGATTATGAACAACCAGACAATGTTTATGGAACTGTTTATGAGGCACATGTATTTATTGAATATAATGTGGGATTAGCGCTGAATTTCGATCTCCTGATTGTTGATCACCTGCAAACGTGAGGAGACGTGTGAGAGTTTGTAGTCGCACGCCGTCAATCAAACCCTTTTGTTGTGTGTCTGCCGGTCGAAACATGTACGTAACGATCAACAGTTCCAACTATGACGTGAGCATGTTGATCAGCTGAAACGTAGAGATGAAGCTGTAGAAATGTAAAGGCTTACCTTGTATTTCCTTGTTTATTGAAGAGGGTTGAGTCTTGTTTCCTGATCGGGTTTTTACAGGCAAACAGTGGGTGCGTTCGAGAGCATGATACAGGTTACAGGTATAGCGGAAGTCGCTTATTCCCGGGGCGATGTACGTGTTTATATCCCCAAAGTATACACTACCGGTCAAAAGTTTTAGAACACCTACTCATTCAAGGGTTTTTCTTTATTTTTACTATTTTCTACATTGTAGAATTATAGTGAAGACATCAAAAATATGAAATAACACATATGAAATCATGTAGTACCCCAAAAAAGTGTTAAACAAATCAAAATATATTTTAGATTCCTCAAATAGCCACCCTTTGCCTTGATGACAGCTTTGCACATGCTTGGCATTCTCTCAACCAGCTTCATGAGGAAGTCATCTGGAATGTATTTCAATTAACAGGTGTGCCTTCTTAAAAGTTAATATGTGGAATTTCTTTCCTTATCAGGAATCAAGGTAAGACCCAAGTGCAGACTGTGAAGTAACAATGTTTATTGTAACCACATGGGCAGGCAAACGACAGGTCAAGGCAGGCAGGGGCCGACAATCCAGAGTAGGAGCAAAGGTACAGGACGGCAGGCAGGCTCAGGCAGAGTGGTCAGGCGGGCGGGTACAGGGTCAGGACAGGGACAGGGTCAGGCTCAGGCAGAGTGGTCAGGTGGGCGGGTACAGGGTCAGGACAGGCAAGGGTCAAAAACCAGGAGGACAAGAACAATAGAGACTGGGAAACCACAGGATGACCTCTGGTAAACTTGACAAACAAGACGAACTGGCAAAGACAGACAGAAAACACAGGTATAAATACCCAGGGGATAAGTGGGGAAGATGGGCGACACCTGGAGGGGGGTGGAGACAAGCACAAGTGAAACAGATCGGGGCGTGACATTCCTTTTTAACGCTCCCTCACTCCCTGGTACAGGCATGAGTGAAGTTTTCATTTGACTTTATTAGGCCAACTTTTTGTTCGTCGTCCTGTTTATTTGTTTTTGTAAATACTTGTAGAGTGGCCGGCAATATTAATTCTTCACCTTCCAAATAAAAAGCCTCACTTTGGCAATTAAAACCCCATCAACTTTGTCAGCATCCTCACTGTTAAAATCCTACGCCTGGTTCAACCTCATGGTATTATTTAAAGAACACCTTTCTCTTTATAATGTTGACAGACTATTCCAAGATCCAGGACAGTCCTGCCCACAGTGTTGGAGTTTATGTTGCAGCAGTAAATCCAGTGGGTATACAGAGATTAAATACAAACGTCCAGTGTAATTTATAACTGTCGATTGGGATAAATCTGGCCTGAATATTTCTTGGCCCTGATTTACGAGTGTCTGACTCCACCGTGGAACACCAAAGGAAGGATGACCCAAACAAGCACTTAGTCTACCTCCCAAACGGCTCCTTATTCCTCTTATAGTGCACTACATTTGTAGTGCATTGTATATGGCGAAAGGGCGCCATTGGGCATTGGTCAAAAGTAGTGTACTATGTAGGGAATAGGATGCCATGTAAAAAAAAAAACGGGCTTATTATTTTTGTGTAATGAAGGACGTGGTTCCTGTGGCAAGTCAGTGTAGTGAAACAGCAGGGAAGAGACATGCAGCTCATAATAAAGAGCTATGTTGAAGAGTTGCTACTGTTCTCACGTGTGTGTGTGTGTGTGTGTGTGTGTGTGCGTGGGTGTGTGCGTGCGTGTGTGCGCGTGCGTGTGTGTGCGTGCGTGCGTGTTTGTGTGCGTGCGTGCGTGTGTGTGTGTGTGTGTGCGCGCGTGTGTGTGCGTGTGTACGTGCGTGTGTGTGCGTGCGTGTGTTTGTGTGCGTGTGTGCGTGTGTGTGTGGGCGTGTGTGTGTGTGTGCGCGTGTGTGTGCGTGCGTGCGTGCGTGTTTGCTTGTGGGCATGTGTGTGTGTGCGTGCGTGTGTGTGTTTGTGTGCGTACGTGTGTGCGTGCGTGTGTGTGTGTGTGTGCGTGGGGTTTGTGTGTGTGTGTGCGTGTGTGTGTGCGCGTGTGGGCGTGTTTGTGTGCGTGCGTGCGTGTGTGTGTGTGTGCGTGTGTGTGTGTGTGCGTGGGGTTTGTGTGTGTGTGTGTGTGCTGAGGAGACTGTACTTCAGGACATGTGGTCTCATTTAAAACATATTCTCATCCAGGGTTTGACTTACAGTTCCGTAGTTTAGTTTTTAAAAGGTGTAGAGTTACATAATGAATTGCATTAACACCTAATCAATGTATTCATTTCATATGGAATTCATGTTTTTTTGTAGGTGGTGTGGTTCTATAGGCTACTGTTTCAGGGCTCCAGGCTTTCAGACCCACGTTACCACCTCCCCACTGTGTGCTGCAGCAGGACTCCCAGACCCATCTGGCTCGGTACCTCCACAAACACCATGTATCTATAAGTGTAGGACTACATACAGACAGAGATCCATAGTATTGTTGAGGATAGGCCATGTTAACCAGGAGCATGCCCCCTGGGTCAAATAGAAACGAGAATATATGGCAAACATATGTGTGTGTGTGTGTGTGTGTGTGTGTGTGTGTGTGTGTGTGTGTGTGTGTGTGTGTGTGTGTGTGTGTGTGTGTGTGTGTGTGTGTGTGTGTGTGTGTGTGTGTGTGTGTGTGTGTGTGTGTGTGTCTGTGTGTCTGTGTGTGTGTGTGTGTGTACAAAATGTCTAGCTGAATACTATAGATGCTGAAACACAATATATGGCCTCTAAATGTGTTACATGGTGTGGTAACATAATGTAGTGTTTACCCTTCCCCTGCTATAGTTTACATGGTGTGGTAACATAATGTAGTGTTTACCTTCCCCTGCTATAGTTTACATGGCGTGGTAACATAATGTAGTGTTTACCCTTCCCCTGCTATAGTTTACATGGTGTGGTAACATAATGTAGTGTTTACCTTCCCCTGCTATAGTTTACATGGTGTGGTAACATAATGTAGTGTTTACCTTCCCCTGCTATAGTTCACATGGCGTGGTAACATAATGTAGTGTTTACCCTTCCCCTGCTATAGTTTACATGGCGTGGTAACATAATGTAGTGTTTACCCTTCCCCTGCTATAGTTTACATGGTGTGGTAACATAATGTAGTGTTTACCTTCCCCTGCTATAGTTTACATGGCGTGGTAACATAATGTAGTGTTTACCTTCCCCTGCTATAGTTTACATGGTGTGGTAACATAATGTAGTGTTTACCCTTCCCCTGCTATAGTTTACATGGTGTGGTAACATAATGTAGTGTTTACCTTCCCCTGCTATAGTTCACATGGTGTGGTAACATAATGTAGTGTTAACCTTCCCCTGTTATAGTTTACATGGTGTGGTAACATAATGTAGTGTTTACCTTCCCCTGCTATAGTTTACATGGCGTGGTAACATAATGTAGTGTTTACCTTCCCCTGCTATAGTTTACATGGTGTGGTAACATAATGTAGTGTTTACCTTCCCCTGCTATAGTTTACATGGTGTGGTAACATAATGTAGTGTTTACCCTGCTATAGTTTACATGGTGTGGTAACATAATGTAGTGTTTACCCTGCTATAGTTTACATGGTGTGGTAACATAATGTAGTGTTTACCTTCCCCTGCTATAGTTTACATGGTGTGGTAACATAATGTAGTGTTTACCTTCCCCTGCTATAGTTTACATGGTGTGGTAACATAATGTAGTGTTTACCTTCCCCTGCTATAGTTTACATGGTGTGGTAACACAATGTAGTGTTTACCATCCTCTGCTATAGTTTACATGGTGTGGTAACATAATGTAGTGTTTACCCTTCCCCTGCTATAGTTTACATGGTGTGGTAACATAATGTAGTGTTTACCTTCCCCTGTTATAGTTTACATGGTGTGGTAACATAATGTAGTGTTTACCTTCCCCTGCTATAGTTTACATGGTGTGGTAACATAATGTAGTGTTTACCTTCCCCTGCTATAGTTTACATGGTGTGGTAACATAATGTAGTGTTTACCTTCCCCTGCTATAGTTTACATGGTGTGGTAACATAATGTAGTGTTTACCCTGGTATAGTTTACATGGTGTGGTAACATAATGTAGTGTTTACCCTGCTATAGTTTACATGGTGTGGTAACATAATGTAGTGTTTACCTTCCCCTGCTATAGTTTACATGGTGTGGTAACATAATGTAGTGTTTACCCTGGTATAGTTTACATGGTGTGGTAACATAATGTAGTGTTTACCCTGCTATAGTTTACATGGTGTGGTAACATAATGTAGTGTTTACCTTCCCCTGCTATAGTTTACATGGTGTGGTAACATAATGTCGTGTTTAAACTGAGAGAGTGTATTATCACCCCTGACTGCTGTGTTAGTCACAGGGGAGGGTCCAGCTCTGGGACATATTAGAGAGAGTGTGTGTGTGTGTGTGTGTGAGTTATCTCGGTGTGTGTTTATATATATGCATGCTGTCACACATGTTGAGCTTCCTCTTCCCCTCTCCCTCCCCTCAGTCAGTCATCCCACTGGGGGAAGCGTGGAGATGAATCACGGAGGAAATGGTCTCTCTGTGTTTCTCAACCCAATGGATGACTCTCTGTGTTGCTCAACCCAATGGATGACTCTCTGTGTTGCTCAACCCAATGGATGACTCTCTGTGTTGCTCAACCCAATGGATGACTCTCTGTGTTGCTCAACCCAATGGATGACTCTCTGTGTTGCTCAGCCCAATGGATGACTCTTTGTGTGGCTCAACCCAATAGATGACTCTTTGTGTTGCTCAACCCAATGGATGACTCTTTGTGTTGCTCAACCCAATGGATGACTCTTTGTGTTGCTCAACCCAATGGATGACTCTTTGTGTGGCTCAACCCAATAGATGACTCTTTGTGTTGCTCAACCCAATGGATGACTCTTTGTGTTGCTCAACCCAATGGATGACTCTTTGTGTTGCTCAACCCAATGGATGACTCTTTGTGTTGCTCAACCCAATGGATGACTCTACGTGTTGCTCAACCCAATGGATGACTGCATGAGAGCTCTTAGAATCAAACCAAGGGCTCAGAGCTGGACACCCCCTGTGACTGGCCTACACACACACACACACACACACACACACACACACACACACACACACACACACACACACACACACACACACACACACACACACACACACACACACACACACACACACACACTCACTCACTCACTCACTCACTCACTCACTCACTCACTCACTCACTCACTCACTCACTCACTCACTCACTCACTCACTCACTCACTCACTCACACACACACACACACACACACACACTTACTTCTCATGGTTTTCACTATGCACAGTCAGATCAAAGAGAGATGGAGTGAACAGCCAGGCTGACTGGAGCCTGATCGGGGTCCCAAATGGCAGCCTATTCCCTATGTAGTGCACTACTTTTAACCAGGGCCCATAGGTCTCTGGTCAAAAGTAGTGCACTATATAGGGAATAGGTTGCCAATCTGTCCTCCTCCACACCCCTTGTAAAAGTTGCTACAAGCTTCACGCCGTTGATCTTAACTGACTTGCCTAGCTAAGTAAAGGTTCACTAAATCACATCTACATGCGTTTGTGCGTGCACGTGGATGGAAGGGATTTTTGGAGTAGCAGACATCTTTTTGTAACATCCTGTCCTCACCGGTCCCACTCCCATTAACGATAGAAACTTTATTTTTTTTTGTCTTTTCACTATTGTGAAATCAACGAAGAGTCGCTTTCCTTTGCTTGTATTAACTAGCTGTCAGCCTGGCTAGCTGGATGTAGCCTGGCTAGCTGGATTTAGCCTGGCTAGCTGGATTTAGCCTGGCTAAAAACATAACAATCTAGCTTTTTAGCTTCCCCCATGAGATATAATCATATTGATAATTAATTCATAATTGTTATACTTGCCGGTGTAACCTAAAACATTTTCCCAGTTTCATATGCTGCTTGTATAATCAAATCCCAAGCGACAACACAGCCCCCACAGCTGCGGAAGCAGTGATATGGAGTGTCAAACTGTCCAGGTAGTCAAAGAGTAAGTTGAATCAGTGTTGACAACTATTTTTCAGTGAGATCTGCTATTGGCTCCTTGATTTGTCACTAGATTACGTTTTGCGTCACAGCATCAATTTGCCTTGCTGCTGCACAGCTGCGTCTCCCGACGTAGCGTTTTTATTAGCCCCCTCGCTCACTGCACACCCCCTCGCTCACTGCACACCCCCTCACCTTGTGTTTCTCTGCCTGTGTGTGCACTGTTGTTGTGACTTCTGTTGCACAGACTGTCACAGCCGTGAAAAGAAGAGGACCAAGGTGCAGCGTGGTGAGCGTACATTTTCTTTTATTATCAAAATGACGCCGAACAAAAACAATAAACACTACAAAAACGAACCGTGAAGCTGAAGGCTACGTGCCCTAAACAAAGTCAACTTCCCACAAACACAGGTGGGAAAAAGGGCAGCCTAAGTATAGACAGCTGTCCCTGTTTGAGAACCCTACCCGGCCAAAACATAGAACTACAAAACATAGAACATAGAATACCCACCCCAACTCACGCCCTGACCGAAACCAAAATAGAGACATAAAAATGATCTCTAAGGTCAGGGCGTGACACAGACAGCTTCTCCCACTTTTGTTTGTACCAGAATTGAGTGGGGAAAAGTCCCTAAATGCTATCAAAATGATAGAAACCCTCGGTGCCAAAACTCGCCAACGGCAGCCTGAAAAGTAGCTGAATTTGTCGCTATAATCTTTAACAATAAAAGTAGCTGTAGTGGTCAGAAAACTTGCTAAATATAGCGACAAGTCGCTAAATTGGCAACACTGCGTTGAATGCCGCACCGTATTACAAGGAGCCGCCCCTTTTGTGACAAAATGACATGGCAACACTCTGAATCTTGCGTCTGCGTAGAACTTGTTCTAGGTAGCTTAAGGAAGGCCACTCTGTCCTTGGATCCTTGGACACCAGGTTGGGGTTCCAGCCCATAAGTGAAAGCAGGCTGTGCTGTGTAAAGCAATGCACCCCAGCATAGGGGCCTCCGTCATAGCGGCAGGATGAACTGATTAAGGCATGCGATTGTGAAATGAAAAGAGGTTGGTTGGTCGAGTTGGTTGGGTTCATATGGCTGTAGGCACTGGGAGCCGATCTATTTCAGATTAACAGGCAGACTGGTTCGCTCTCTCTGTTTCTCTATCTCTCTTTCTCTCTGTCGGTCAGAGGGACAGGCAGGGAAGCAAGCAGACAGACAGGCAGGCAGAAAGACAGACAGACATGCTGGTTCTCTCTGTCCTCTCCCCTCCTCAGTGCATCGGCAGATTCGATGGCAGTGAGGCCACATGTGGAACCGTTAGGGCCAACTCGGCGGTTTGTCTCCCACAGTGAATATGATACATGTAATATTTACCAGATTGCAGTCCAGTCCCCCCAAAGGTCCCCTCTGCCTTTCTGAAGACCTTTCTGATGGCCAACCGGCCCAGAGGTAGCAGAGAGCAGGAAGGGCTTTAAATAAAAATAAACACCTTTTGACACTGTGTGTGTGTGTGTGTTTGTGTGTGCCTTCGTGCACGAGTGTGTGTGTGTGTGTCCGTGTAATAGTAAAAATGTCCTGACTCATGAATATATCAGTGTATTTTGTTTAACGTGGAAAAGAGCTTTACGTCTACGCAGTGGTTCCCAAACTTATTGGCTCATTCATCCCCCTCCTCTCCCCTGTAACTATTCCCCAGGTCGTTGCTGCAAATGAGAACGTGTTCTCAGTCAACTTACCTGGTAAAATAACGGATAAATAAAATAAAAATAAAATAGTAACGTACCCCTTCAAACATTCAACCTCCAGCTGTACCCCCTCTAGCACCAGGGTCAGCGTACTCTCAAATGTTGTTTTTTGCCATCATTGTAAGCCTGCCAAACACACACACTATACGATACATTTATTAAACATAAGTTTGTGGGAATGTTACAAATAATAATATATTAATAGTCAATCATTTTGCTCTTTATTTAGCCATCTTACATTTAAAACCTTATTTGTTCATAAAACATTGTGAATAACTCACCACAGGTTAATGAGAAGGGTGTGCTTGAAAGGATGCACATAACTCTGCAATGTTGGGTTGTATTGGAGAGAGTCTCAGTCTTAAATCATTTTTCACACACAGTCTGAGCCTGTATTTGGTTTTCATGCTAGTGAGGGCTGAGAATCCACTCTCACATAGGTACGTGGTTGCAAAGGGCATCAATGTCTTAACAGCATTCCCTTGGCAGCAAGAGCCTCTCGGTGGATGCTGCAGTGTACCCAAGTGGCTTCGGGAGCAACTGCTTGCACGCGCGTTACCACTCCACTATGTCTCCCTGTCATGGCTTTTGCACCATCAGTACAGATGCCAAAACATCTTGACCACCGAAGTCCATTTGATGTCACAAAGCTGTCCAGTACTTTAAAAAATCCTTTACTGTTGTCCTGGTTTCCAGTGGTTTGCAGAAGAAGAATTGACCCCCTATAAACGTAACGGACATATACCAGGAGCTGTGCCAGGCCCGCCACGTCTGTTGACTCATCCAGCTGTAACGCACTGACTCGTATGCGAAGCAGTAATTGTTTCAAAACATCTCCTGCCATGTCACTGAAGCATCGTGAAACAGTGTTGTTTGATGAAGGCGTTGTCTGTATAGTTTTTGGGGCCTTTTCCCCCAGCATTGTCCCAGCCATATCCACGGCAGCAGGAAGAATTAAGTCCTCCACAATAGTATGGGGCTTGCCTGTCCTAGCCAGTCCTCCACAATAGTATGGGGCTTACCTGTCCTAGCCACTCCTCCACAATAGTATGGGGCTTGCCTGTCCTAGCCAGTCCTCCACAATAGTATGGGGCTTGCCTGTCCTAGCCAGTCCTCCACAATAGTATGGGGCTTGCCTGTCCTAGCTACTTGGTAGCTCACCATATAAGACGCTTTTAGCCCCTCCTTATTAACGGTATCTGTTGCTTTTTAACATGTTTTACTACTCGAAATAATAGCCAAAGGAAAAAGAAGAATAACTCATGATTTACAGCAATCCTTGAAATGGATCACAAAATATCTTAAATGACAACAAACAACAAATATATAAAGATAACTTTATCCCATTACTCAACAACATGAAAGCACATTTAATGAAATGGAACAATTGTCCCATAAATGTTACAGTTAGAATAAACCTTAGCTCCCAAAGTTTTGCCAATACCAATTACTCCACCAAATACATTCTTTAAAAAAGTATACTGGGTCATAACAGACTTTATGTGTGTGAATAAAACTCATAGAATATAAAGGGAAGATTTACATCTTCCTAAATCTGAGGGGGGTTTTAACCTTCCAGATTTGGAATTGTATCACCTCGCCACCCAAGGCTTTCACTTGGGACATATAGTTAAATGTACTAAAGAGGAACAATGGGTACATATTGAAGATGCACATGCTCATCCCCAGAATATTTTTGTGTCTATTTTCAAAGGATCAAACTAAGAACATTTACAACTTTACAACAAAAAATATAAACGCAACATGCAACAATTCCTACGATTTTACTGAGTTAGTTAATTTAAGGAACTCATTTAATTTAAATAATTTCATTAGGGCCTAATTCATAGATTTCACATGACTGGAAATACAGATATGCATCTGTTGGTCAAAGATATCTTTAAAAATAAGGTAGGGGCGTGGATCAGAAAACCAGTCAGTATCTGGTGTGACCACCATTTCCCTCACGCAGCATGACATGTCCTTCGCATAGAGTTGATCAGGCTGTTTATTGCGGGCTGTGGAATGTTGTCCCACTCATCTACATGTCTGATGAGTATGCAGGCCATGGAAGAATTCGGACATTTTCAGGTTCCAGGAATTGGGGCCGTGCATTAACATGCTGAAACATAAGGTGATGGAGGCGGGTGAATGACACGACAATGGGCCTCTGGATCTTGTCACGGTATCTCTGTGCATTCAAATTGCCATCGATTAAAATGCAATTGTGTTTGATGTCCGTATCTTATGCCTGCCCATACCATAACCCCACCGCCACCATGGGACACTCTGTTCACAACATTTTAATCAGCAACTGCTCACCCACATGATGCCGTACATGCTGTCTGCCATCTGCCCGGTACAGTTGAAACCGGGATTCATCCGTGAAGAGCACACTTCTCCAGAGTGCCAGTGGCCATCGAAGCTGAGTATTAGCCCACTGAAGTCGGTTACGATGGCAAACTGCAGTCAGGTCAAGACCCTGATGTGGACGATGAGCACGCAGAAGAGCTTTCCTGAGACGGTTTCTGACAGTTTGTGCAGAACTTCTTTAGGTTGTCCAAACCCACAGTTTCATCAGCTGTCCGGGTGGCTGGTCTCAGACGATCCCGCAGGTGAAGAAGCTGATTGTGGAGGTCCTCTAGCTGGTTTACACGTGGTCTGCAGTTGGACGTAGTGACACATTTTTAAAAAATGACGTTGGAGGCGGCTTATGGTAGAAAAATGAACATTAAATTCTCAAGCAACAGCTCTAGCGGATATTCCTGCAGTCAACAAGCCAATTGCACGCTCCCTCAAAACTTGAGACATCTGTGTCAGCGTGTTGCGTGACAAAACTGCACATTTTAGAGTGGCCTTTTATTGTCCCCAGCACAAGGTTTAACAATCAGGCTGTTTAATTACATTCTTGATATGCCACATCTGTCAGGTGGATTAATTATCTTGGCAAATGCTCACTAAGAGGGATGTACACAAATTTGTGTACAAAATTTGAGAGAAATTAACTTTTTTGTGTGTATGGAACATATCTGGGATCTTTAATTTCAGCTCATGAAAGATGGGACCAACACTTTACATGTTGTGTTTCGATTTTTGTTCAGGGTATTATTTCAGTTGACTGATTTCCTTATATAAAGTATAACTCAGTAAAATCTTAGAAAATGTTGCATGTTGCATTTCTATTTTTGTTCAGTGTAGTTTGCCCTGTGTTCAGGGTTTTCTGCTATCGTTTGTTCTTTTATAGTTCTTGCTCAAAGCACCATTCCCTGTGCTCCCGATTATGGTCGCCAGGTAGATTTGTTATGATGCTGAAATGATGTACGATGTAACTTATTGCTTTTAAAGTGACAATAGTGTGATTGTAGTCCTAGGTATTATCGTTGTCTGAGTAGTGCTCAAGTCACCATCCAGGCATGTATTGATGATTGTTGTGATACTGTCTTGAAGAAGATTGCCAGTGTGTGTGTTCTAGTTCAAGGGATGTGAGCGTAAAATGATGTAGACACACCGAAATGTGCAGAGCTTACCCCAACAACATGTTTAGGCTATACGCATGCACTAAATATGAAATTGTCTCAATGCAACAAATGAAGCTAAGCAAAGCAGCGAGGCCTTAGCTGTCCCTGTCCATTAACAGCCAGGAAAGGCCATGCACGTCAACGACTTAAATGGATGGAAAGGAAGGCTTGAGTACTCTGGGTCTTTTCCTGAGATATTGATGCAGTTTTAGTAAATCTTGAGATTTGAGCATAAAAACCACCAGAATCATTGAGAAAAAACATTAGATCACATTTATAAAATATACATTTTTTGGGGGGGGATTATCGCAGGGTAAGCACTGCCTACCCTGACGACCCTGATTGCACGTTACTGCTTCAAGGAATGGAGGAAGAATGATGCATTCTTAAAGTATTCTAACAAATCCCAGGTACTTCATTCTTAAAGTATTCTAACAAATCCCAGGTACAGTACTTCATTCTTAAAATATTCTAACAAATCCCAGGCCTTCATTCTTAAAGTATTCTAACAAATCCCAGGTACTTCATTCTTGAAGTACTCTAACAAGGCTTGATACTAATCAAATTCAGCAACCAGTATGAGTTATCATTCAGTTGACCCAACAGAAAATCATCTGATTGCAATGATGGCTTTGATTCAATTTGGCAGCAGCTTTACAGCTTTGGTCGGCTTCAACTGCTTATTGTAACCACTAGAGGGAGTAGTTCTCACATCTGTCATGCTGGTACTCCTCCG
>NW_026600256.1:85607-128107 GCF_029448725.1 Salvelinus fontinalis
CATAAACCCCTATAGTCAACAGTCTACCAAGCAAACACAACTGTGATGACATCATAAACCCCTATAGTCAATAGTCTACCAAGCAAACACAACTGTGAGGACATCATAAACCCCTATAGTCAATAGTCTACCAAGCAAACACAACTGTGATGACATCATAAACCCCTATAGTCAACAGTCTACCAAGCAAACACAACTGTGATGACATCATAAACCCCTATAGTCAACAGTCTACCAAGCAAACACAACTGTGAGGACATCATAAACCCCTATAGTCAACAGTCTACCAAGCAAACACAACTGTGATGACATCATAAACCCCTATAGTCAATAGTCTACCAAGCAAACACAACTGTGATGACATCATAAACCCCTATAGTCAACAGTCTACCAAGCAAACACAACTGTAGTCAAGTCTATCAAGCAAACACAACTGTGAAAACTGTGATGACATCATGAACCACTATAGTCAATCTATTAACAATACCTCTGTATTACAGACCACTGATCACAACAGGAATATGCCAGTGGATAAATACATGCCCTTAACAATAAATAAGAGACTAGATAATATAATACATAATAAATTGTTAATACATTATAAATAATAAAACAGCCCCTGGACAATATCTGATTCTGACCATCGCTTTATTTTGAGCCAGTTGAATAACGGTCTCAAACGCGAAAAGCCAAATCCCTCAATATGCGTCCTAAATGGCACCATATATAGTGCACTGTGTTCGGGAATAGGGTGCCATTTGAGACGCAGTCTCCGTAATAATCATCACTGGAATCAATGGAAACGTAGCTCCTCAGCCAAAAGAGGCCTTTTTCCTCTAAATTCCCCAATATGGCACTAGGCCCAGACCCCGACGTAGAGCTCAGCTATTCTTAGGACCAAATATTCTAATACTAATATTAACAATGTTTTCACTGTAAATAAAAGATTAAAAATATTTAGCCAAATGTCACACAGTCTACAAAGACAGTCAACCACACACTCCAGAGGTCCATAGAGGTCCATAGAAGACCATAGAGGTCAATAGAGGTCCATAGCATGCCTCTTTCACAGATTCACAGACACTGTCCAGACATATTATATTAGTTCCCTATTCTTTAACCTGTCCAGACATGTTGCATTAGTTTAAAATAAAATGTTATTTGTCACATACACATGGTTAGCAGATGTTAATGTGAGTGTAGCGAAATGCTTGTGCTTCTAGTTCCCGACAGTGCAGTAATATCTAACAAGTAATCAAAAAATTTCCCAACAACTACCTAATACACACAAATCTAAAGGGGTGAATGAGAATATGTACATGTAAGTATAAGGATGAGCGATGGCTGAGCGGCATAGACAAGGTGCAATAGATGGTATAAAATACAGTTTATACATGTGATATGAGTAATATAAGATACGTAAACATTATTAAAGTGCCATTATTTAGAGTGCCATTGTATAAAGTGACTAGTAATCCATTTATTAAAGTGGCCAGTGATTGGGTCTCAATGTAGGCAGCAGCCTCTCTGAGTTAGTGATTGCTGTTTAGCAGTCTGATGGCCTCGAGATAGAAGCTGTTTTTCAGTCTCTCGGTCCCAGCTTTGATGCACCTGTACTGACCTCGCCTTCTGGATGATAGCGGGGTGAACAGGCAGTGGCTCGGGTGGTTGATGTCCTTGATGATCTTTTTGGCCTTCCTGTGACATTGGATGCAGTAGGTGTCATGGAGGGCAGGTAGTTTGTCCCCAGTGATACGTTGTGCAGACCACCCTCTGGAGAGCCTTGCGGTTGAGGGCGGTGCAGTTGCCGTACCAGGCTGTGATACAGCTCGACAGGATGCTCTCGATTGTGCATCTGTAAAAGTTTGTCAGGGTTTTGGGTGATAAGCCAAATTTCTTCAGTCTCCTGAGGTTGAAGAGGGGCTGTTGCGCCTTCTTCACCACACTGTCTGTGTGGGTGGACCATTTCAGTTTGTCTGTGATGTGTACGCCAAGGAACTTAAAACTTTCCCCCTTCTCCACTGCGGTCTCGTCGATGTGGATAGGGGAGTGCTCCCTCTGCTGTTTCCTGAAGTCCACGATCATCTCCTTTGTTTTGTTGACGTTGAGTGAGAGGTTTTTTTCCTGACACCACACTCTGAGTGCCCTCACCTTCTCCCTGTAGGCTGTCTCATCGTTGTTGGCAATCAAGCCCACTAATGTTGTGTCGTCTGCAAACTTGATGATTGAGTTGGAGGCGTGCATGGCCACGCAGTCGTGGGTGAACAGGGAGTACAGGAGGGGGCTGAGCACGCACCCTTGTGAGGCCCCAATGTTGAGGGTCAGGGAAGTGGAGATCACTTCACCACCTGGGGGCGGCCCGTCAGAAAGTCCAGGATCCAATTGCACACGGCGGTGTTGAGACGCTGGGCCTCTAGCTTGATGATGAGCTTGGAGGGTACTATGGTGTTGAATGCTGAGCTGTAGTCAATGAACAGCATTCTCACATAGGTATTCCTCTTGTCCAGATGGGTTAGGGCAGCGTGCAGTGGGATGGCGATTGCGTCGTCTGTGGACCTGTTGGGGCGGTATGCAAACTGAAGGTGGCCGGTAAGGTGGAGGTGATATGATCCTTGACTAGTCTCTCAAAGCACTTCATGATGACAGAAGTGAGTGCTACGGGGCGGTAGTCATTTAGTTCAGTTATCTTTTCCTTATTGGGAACAGGAACAATGGGCGCCATCTTGAAGCATGTGGGGACAACAGACTAGGATAGGGAGCGATTGAATATGTCCGTAAACACACCAGCCAGCTGGTCTGCGCATGTTCTGAGGACGCGGCTAGGGATGCCGTCTGGGCCAGCAGCCTTGCGAGGGTTAATATGTTTAAATGTTTTACTCATGTCAGAGCCACGGACAAGGAGGGGGGGGGGGGGCGAAGTCCTTGTTAGCGGGCCACGATGGTGGTACTGTATTATCCCCAAAGCAAAGAAGGTGTTTAGTTTGTCTGGAAGCGTGACGTCGGTGTCCGTGACGTGGCTGGTTTTCTTTTTGTAGTCTGTGATTTCCTGTAAACCCTGCCACATACGTCTCGTGTCTGAGCCGTTGAATTGCGATTCCACCTTGTCCCTGTACTGTCATTTCGCTTGTTTGATTGCCTTGCAGAGGGAATAACTACACTGTTTATATTCAGTCATTTTCCCAGACCTCTTTCCATGGTTAAATGCGGTGGATCGCGCTTTCAGTTTTGCACGAATGCCGCCACCCATTCACGGTTTCTGGTTAAGGTAGGTTTTAATAGTCACAGTGGGTACAACATCTCCAATGCACTTCTTTATAAACATATAGGTCGATGTTGTTCTCTGAGGCCGACCGAAACATATTCCAGTCCGCGTGATCAAATCAATCTTGAAGCATGGCTTCTGATTGGTCAGACCAGCATTGAATGGTTCTCGTTACTGGTACATCCTGTTTGAGTTTCAGCCTATAAGACGGTAGAAGCAAGGTGGCGTCGTGGTCGGATTTGCTGAAGGGAGAGCGGGGGAGGGATTTGTATGCATCACGGAAGTTAGAGTAGCAGTGGTGGAGGGTATTGCCCATGTGCGTAGCGTAATCAATATGCTGGTAGAATTTAGGTTGCCTTGTTCTCAAATTTGCTTTGTTAAAATCTCCAGCTACAATAAATGCAGCCTCAGAATGTATAGTTTCCAGTTTGCATATAGTCCAGTGAAGTTCCTTGATGGCCATCTTGGTGTCTGCTTGAGGGGGAATGTACACAGCTGTGACGATAACTGACGAGAATTCTCTTGGTAGGTAACATTTGATTGTAAGGAATTCTTTGTCGGGTGAACAGAATAACTTGAGTTCCTGTATGTTGTTATGATTACACCATGAGTTGTTAATCATAAAGCATTCACCCCGCCCTTCCTCTTCCCAGAGAGGTGTTTATCTCTGTCGGCGCGATGCATGGAGAAGCCCGGTCGCGGAACTGATTCCGAAAACATATCCCGAGAGAGCCATGTTTCCGTGAAACAGAGAACGTTACAATCTCTGACGTCTCTCTGGAAGGCAACCGTTGCTCGAATTTTGTCTACCTAGTTGTCAAGAGACTGGACATTGGCTACTAGTATACTCGGGAGCGGTGGGTGCAGTGCACGTCTACGGAACCTGACCAGGTGGCTGCATCGTCTGCCCCTTCCGCGGCACCGTTGTTTTGGGTCAACTACTGGAATTAGATCCATTGTCCTGGTTGGTGGTCCGAACAGAGGATCCGCTTCGGGAAAGTTGTATTCCTGGTCATAATGTTGGTAAGTTGACGTTGCTCTTATATCCAATTGTTCTTCCCGGGGTAACAATGTAAGAAATAATACATAAAAAAACAAAATACTGCATAGTTTCCGAAGAACTCGAAGCGAGGGGACCACCTCTGTCGGCGCCATCTATATAAACTCACCAAAAAAAGAAATGTCCCTTTTTCAGGGCCCTGTCTTTCAAAGATAATTCGTAAACATCCAAATATCTTCACAGATCTTCATTGTAAAGGGTTTAAACACTGTTTCCCATGCTTGTTCAATGAACCATAAACAATTAATGAACATGCACCTGTGGAACGGTCGTTAAGACACTAACAGCTTACAGACGGTAGGCAATTAAGGTCACAGTTATGAAAACGTAGGACACTAAAGAGGCCTTTCTACTGACTCTGAAAAACACCAAAAGAAAGATGCCCAAGGTCCCTGCTCATCTGCGTGAACGTGCCTTAGGCATGCTGCAAGGAGGCATGAAGACTGCAGATGTGGCCAGGGCAATAAATTGCAATGTCCGTAATGTGAGAAGCATAAGACAGCGCTACAGGGAGACAGGATGGACAGATGATCGTCCTCGCAGTGGCAGACCATGTGTAACAACACCTGCACAGGATAGGTACAGCCGGACATCACACCTGCGGGACAGGTACAGGATCGCAACAACTGCCCGAGTTACACCAGGAACGCACAATCCTTCCATCAGTGCTCACTGTCCACAATAGGCTGAGAGAGGCTGGAATGAGGGCTTGCAGGCCTGTTGTAAGGTAGGTCCTCACCAGACATCACCGGCAACAACGTCGCCTATGGGCACAAACTCACCATCGCTGGACCAGACAGGACTGGCAAAAAGTGCTCTTCACTGACGAGTCGCGGTTTTGTCTCACCAGGGGTGATGGTCGGATTCACGCTTATCGCCAAAGGAATGAGCGTTACACCGAGGCCTGTACTCTGGAGCGGGATTGATTTGGAGGTGGATGGTCAGTCATGGTCTGGTGTGTCACAGCATCATCGGACTGAGCTTGTTGTCATTGTAGGCAATCTCAACGCGTTGTATTACAGGGTAGACATACTCCTCCCTCATGTGGTACCCTTCCTGCAGGCTCATCCTGACCTGACCTTCCAGCATGACAATGCCACCAGCCATACTGCTCGTTCTGTGCGTGATTTCCTGCAAGACAGGAATGTCAGTGTTCTGCCATGGCCAGCGAAGAGCCCGGATCTCAATGCCATTGAGCACGTCTGGGACCTGTTGGATAGGAGGGTGAGGGCTAGGGCCATTCCCCGCAGAAATGTCCGGGAACTTGCAGGTGCCTTGGTGGAAGAGTGTGGTAACATCTCACAGCAAGAACTGGCTAATCTGGTCCAGTCCATGAGGAGGAGATGCACTGCAGTACTTAATGCAGCTGGTTTTTGTTGTTGATGTTTCCTATTCTATACACTGTCCAGACATAGTGTATTAGGTTCCTATTGTATACCCTCCTATGACAACAATGTTTACGTGGGCCTAGCAAAGACAGCAAAGCTTATGTCTGACAGCTGATGCCATGTCACAATAAGTGAAGTGATATATTATCCATTCCTAAAGAGCTCTTAGTGAAAACAACATATTTGACGTGGTTCCCTGAGTCACTGGATCAGTAACAACATGTATGACATAGTTCCCTCAGTCACTGGATCAGTAACATGTATGACATAGTTCCCTCAGTCATTGGATCAGTAACATGTATGACATAGTTCCCTGAGTCACTGGATCAGTAACATGTATGACATAGTTCCCTCAGTCACTGGATCAGTAACATGTATGACATAGTTCCCTCAGTCACTGGATCAGTAACATGTATGACATAGTTCCCTCAGTCACTGGATCAGTAACAACATGTATGACATAGTTCCCTCAGACACTGGATCAGTAACATGTATGACATAGTTCCCTCAGACACTGGATCAGTAACATGTATGACATAGTTCCCTCAGACACTGGATCAGTAACAACATGTATGACATAGTTCCCTCAGACACTGGATCAGTAACAACATGTATGACATAGTTACCTCAGACACTGGATCAGTAACAACATGTATGACATAGTTCCCTCAGACACTGGATCAGTAACATGTATGACATAGTTCCCTCAGACACTGGATCAGTAACAACATGTATGACATAGTTCCCTCAGTCACTGGATCAGTAACAACATGTATGACATAGTTCCCTGAGTCACTGGATCAGTAACAACATGTATGACATAGTTCCCTCAGTCACTGGATCAGTAACAACATGTATGACATAGTTCCCTCAGTCACTGGATCAGTAACAACATGTATGACATAGTTCCCTCAGTCACTGGATCAGTAACAACATGTATGACATAGTTCCCTCAGTCACTGGATCAGTAACATGTATGACATAGTTCCCTCAGCCACTGGATCAGTAACATGTATGACATAGTTCCCTCAGACACTGGATCAGTAACAACATGTATGACATAGTTCCCTCAGTCACTGGATCAGTAACAACATGTATGACATAGTTCCCTCAGTCACTGGATCAGTAACAACATGTATGACATAGTTCCCTCAGTCACTGGATCAGTAACAACATGTATGACATAGTTCCCTCAGTCACTGGATCAGTAACATGTATGACATAGTTCCCTCAGACACTGGATCAGTAACAACATGTATGACATAGTTCCCTGAGTCACTGGATCAGTAACATGTATGACATAGTTCCCTGAGTCACTGGATCAGTAACATGTATGACATAGTTCCCTCAGTCACTGGATCAGTAACAACATGTATGACATAGTTCCCTGAGTCACTGGATCAGTAACATGTATGACATAGTTCCCTGAGTCACTGGATCAGTAACATGTATGACATAGTTCCCTCAGACACTGGATCAGTAACAACATGTATGACATAGTTCCCTGAGTCACTGGATCAGTAACAACATGTATGACATAGTTCCCTCAGTCACTGGATCAGTAACATGTATGACATAGTTCCCTGAGTCACTGGATCAGTAACATGTATGACATAGTTCCCTCAGACACTGGATCAGTAACAACATGTATGACATAGTTCCCTCAGACACTGGATCAGTAACAACATGTATGACATAGTTCCCTCAGTCACTGGATCAGTAACATGTATGACATAGTTCCCTCAGTCACTGGATCAGTAACATGTATGACATAGTTCCCTCAGACACTGGATCAGTAACATGTATGACATAGTTCCCTCAGTCACTGGATCAGTAACATGTATGACATAGTTCCCTCAGACACTGGATCAGTAACATGTATGACATAGTTCCCTCAGACATTGGATCAGTAACAACACAGTTGATAAACACCGGTTGCGTCCCAAACAGCGCCCTATTCCCCATAGGGCTCTAGTCAGATGTAGTGCACTATACTGTATAGGTAATAGGGTGTCATTTGGGACACAGATTTGTTTTGACATTTTGTTATAAACTCTGATCAACTGAACTAAGTCAGTGAGGAAAATCCCTCCTCCCTTTGTCTCTCCCACTCCCAACATATGTCTGATCTCCACTGTAGCTTATGACAGAGGGCGAGGAGAGAGAGAGAGATCCTCCTTATAAATGGAGATGCTGTTTTGCAGCTAAATAAAAGTGTGAAACGTGCAGGAAACTCTCTCCTCTCCTGGCTGGGTAGTGTGGACGTCTCTCACCTAACAGCTGTTTACATGTCCACTAGTGACGAGAGCTCTGCTCCTCTCTACCAGTCAGCTACAACAAGCCTGCAGCACACGTCCGGAACATCTCAGATAGCAGCATGTGTGTTTGTGTGGTAGAAGGCATCTTCCAGGATGTAACTCTAAAGTAACTGAAGGTTAGCCTGTTGTCGTGAGCAACGTGCTGAAACGATGGAAGTTATTAATTCTTGCCACTATAGGGGGTGCTGTTTCGCATTAGCATAATTTGCTCTACAGATTAAACTGCCTAGTACTCAATTCTTGCTCGTACAATATGCATATTATTGTTATTATTGGATAGAAAACACTCTCTAGTTTCTATAGCCGTTTGAATTATGTCTCTGAGTGGAACAGAACTCATTCTACAGCACTTTTCCTGATATGGAGTGAGATTTCAGAAATATTGGCCTCTGGTCCCAGGTCAGTTTTAATGTCCCTGTAAATGCTATGAGGATACAAACACTGCCCACGCCTTCCTCTAGATGTCAGTAAGTGGTGACAATTTGAATGGAGTCGATTGCGCAATCAGGGCCTGTATAAAAGGCCAAAGACCGGATGTACCGTTCTTTTGCTCCCTGCGCCTGACGCACAATGGACGTCGGACCTGCTCTCTTTCCAAGCTGTTGTTTAGCCAGTAATATATCGCCGGTCATGTTTTTACTCGTTATAGGTGTTAAAAACATCATAAGGTAGTTAATTTAAACCGTTTTATAGCAATTTATATCCGTTTATATCCGCGATTTTGAGGCATTGCTTTGTGATGCACTTTGAAGCGCCGGGCACGTTTCGGGGTCCCGGTCGAACGTTAGTGGGCATTTCGACGGACAAGAGGACATCTTTCGACCAAAAGAAGATTAGACCCAAGAAAGGATACATTGCCCAAGATTCTGATGGAAGATCACCTCATAGTAAGAAATATTTAAGATGATAAATCGTTGTTCTGTCGAAAAATGTTAAATGCATATTCCGCCATTTTTTTTGGTATAGCTTCGCTTGGCGAACCCTGTATTGCACAGTAAGGATAATTTTAGAAATGTAATTCAGCGATTGCATTAAGAACTAATTTGTCTTTCGATAGCTGTCCAACTTATATTTTTTTAGTCAAGTTTATGAATAGTTATTCATGAGACAAGATCACTGTCAAATATGGCGCCCGACATTTTCAGGCTAGTATTGTCATTGTATAACCACGTTTTTTTGTGGCTAAATATGCACATTTTCGAACAAACTCTATATGTATGTTGTAATATGATGTTACAGGAGTGTCATCGGAAGAATTCTGAGAAGGTTAGTGAAAAAATTCATATATTTTGGCGATGATTACGTTATCGCTCTCTTTGGCTTGAATCAATGCTCGGGTAACGTTTGCACATGTGGTATGCTAATATAACGATTTATTGTGTTTTCGCTGTAGAACACTTAGAACATCTGAAATATTGTCTGAATTCACAAGATCTGTGTCTTTCCATTGCTGTGAGCTGTGTATTTTTAAGAAATGTTTTATGATTAGTAATTAGGTAATACACGTTGCTCTCTGTATTTATTCTAGTCGAGTTGTGATGGTGGGTGCAATTGTAAACTATGATTTCTACCTGAAATATGCACATTTTTCTAACAAAACCTATCCTATACAATAAATATGTTATCAGACTGTCATCTGATGAGGTTTTTTCTTGGTTAGTGGCTATCAATATCTTTATTTGGCCGAATTGGTGATAGCACCTGATGGAGTAAGAAACTGATGGAGTTAGAAAAGTGGTGTCTTTTGCTAACGTGGATAGCTAATAGATTTACATATTTTGTCTTCCCTGTAAAACATTTTAAAAATCTGAAATGGTGGCTTTATTCACAAGATCTGTATCTTTCATTTGGTGTCTTGGACTTGTGATTTAATGATATTTAGATGCTACTATTTAATTGTGACGCTATGCTAGCGATGCTAATCAGTGTGTAGGGGGGTGGGGGGTGATCCCGGATCCGGGGTTGAGAGGCGGTAAAAGTTAACAGACGACCAAAACATTGTAGTGACGCCAGTAAAAGTAATGTGAGCCATATTGAGAGAGAGAGAATATAACTCATATTTATGTTTATTTATTTTCCCTTTTGTACTTTAACTATTTGCATATTGTTACAATACTGTACATAGACATAATATTCCTCTGAAACGTTTGTGTGTGTAATGTTTACTGTTCATTTTGATTGGTTATTTCACATTTGTTAAATATCACACACACACACACACACACAAACCACACAGAGCACACACACACACACACACAAACCACACAGAGAACACACACACACAAACCACACAGAGAACACACACACACACACAGACCACACACACACACAGGTCACACAGACCACACACACACAGACCTCACACAGACTACACACACACACACAGACACACACCTCACACACACACACACACACACACACACACACACACACACACACACACACACACACACACACACACACACAGACCACACACACACACACACACACAGACTACACACACACACACACACACACACACACACACACACACACACACACACACACACACACACACACACACACACACACACACACACACACACACACAGGTCACACAGACCACACACACACAGACTGACCACACACAGACCTCACACAGACTACACACACACACACAGGTCACACAGACCACACACAGACTGACCACACACAGACCACACACAGACTACACACACACAGGATCTCACAGTGACATTCCTTTCTAAAAACACTCCTTTCTCAATGTCTTCCATGTGACTGACCGGCAGTAACACCCCCTTACCAAACACTGCAGCTCTGAGTACTGTACTGAGACTGACAAACCCGTCTATGTTACAATCACACTAACATGATAACTAACCTTGATTTGAGTTACTCCCCAAGCTAATGTCTACCTAGGCTCACTGGTAGTGACTTGGTTAATAAAGGCTTTATCTCAGTGGGCTCACACAGTCTTATAGCAGGGTCGGTGTAGTGGTACTCACTGGTAGTGACTTGGTTAATCAAGGCTTTAGCTCAGCGGGCTCACACAGTCTTATAGCAGGGTCGGTGTAGTGGTACTCACTGGTAGTGACTTGGTTAATCAAGGCTTTAGCTCAGTGGGCTCACACAGTCTTATAGCAGGATCGGTGTAGTGGTACTCACTGGTAGTGACTTGGTTAATCAAGGCTTTAGCTCAGTGGGCTCACACAGTCTTATAGCAGGGTCGGTGTAGTGGTACTCACTAGTAGTGACTTGGTTAATCAAGGCTTTAGCTCAGTGGGCTCACACAGTCTTATAGCAGGGTCGGTGTAGTGGTACTCACTGGTAGTGACTTGGTTAATCAAGGCTTTAGCTCAGTGTGCTCACACAGTCTTATAGCAGGGTCGGTGTAGTGGTACTCACTGGTAGTGACTTGGTTAATCAAGGCTTTAGCTCAGCGGGCTCACACAGTCTTATAGCAGGGTCGGTGTAGTGGTACTCACTGGTAGTGACTTGGTTAATCAAGGCTTTAGCTCAGTGGGCTCACACAGTCTTATAGCAGGGTCGGTGTAGTGGTACTCACTGGTAGTGGCTTGGTTAATCAAGGCTTTAGCTCAGTGGGCTCACACAGTCTTATAGCAGGGTCGGTGTAGTGGTACTCACTGGTAGTGACTTCTTTGATCATCTGGGCAGAAGAGTGACAGCCCGTAACGATGTGCCTGGTCCACAGTGAAAGGTCCTGACAGGTCTCAGCTCTGAACAGGTGGGCCTCGATGCCCAGTCTGGTTCCTGTACGTGTGGCGAAGGACAGCTCCACCCCCGGCTGGGGAGAGCCTCGGTCTGGGCCAGAGTGCACCAGCCTACAGACAGACACACTTTCTGTTATAAGAGCCTGCAGTTGAGAGAGACTAGCTAGTCAGTGCTGTAACTATATAACCCTTCACACCAAGGACATAAAGGTGTAATAATTGATAACATGATAAATAGTAACAGAGTTCTTGGCTGTGTTCAGTAATGGAAACATGTTGTGGACGTGTCCTCCAGCGCCTACTCATCTTTCACGTGTTTTCTGCACCATGAGGCCAATAGAGGGTAGATGTGTTCTGATTATTGCTTGGCCAATAGAGGGCAAGTGTGTTCTGATTATTGCTTGGCCAATAGAGGGCAAGTGTGTTCTGATTATTGCTTGGCCAATAGAGGGCAAGTGTGTTCTGATTATTGCTTGGCCAATAGAGGGTAGATATATAATGATTATTGCTTGGCCCATAGAGGGTAGATGTGTTCTAATTATTGCTTGGCCAATAGAGGGCAGGTGTGTTCTAATTATTGCTTGGCCAATAGAGGGCAGGTGTGTTCTAATTATTGCTTGGCCAATAGAGGGTAGATATATAATGATTATTGCTTGGCCCATAGAGGGTAGATGTGTTCTGATTATTGCTTGGCCAAAAGAGGGCAAGTGTGTTCTGATTATTGCTTGGCCCATAGAGGGTAGATGTGTTCTGATTATTGCTTGGCCAATAGAGGGTCGATGTGTTCTGATTATTGCTTGGCCAATAGAGGGTCGATGTGTTCTGATTATTGCTTGGCCAATAGAGGGTATGTGGGTCCTGAACATTGCTTGGCCAATAGAGGGTAGGCGTGTTCTGATTATTGCTTGGCCAATAGAGGGTAAGCGGGTTCTGATTATTGCTTGGCCAATAGAGGGTAGGCGTGTTTGGAGTGGCGGAGGATTATCATATGGTCATGGTTGGGTTGTTCAGGGTGGATGCTACTAACCATGTGGCTAAGATAAGATAAATGTGTTTTGCTATTTGACTAGCAGGAAGACGGTGTCTTTTGCTTACTGTGTGGATAGCAGCAGCTATTTGTCTGGTGGCTAGTAGAGAGAGGGTGTGTGTAGAGTACCGTGTAGCTAACAGCGGGTATGTGTGTGCAGGGCTGTGCCAGGATGCCTTCATGCGTGGAAGGCTGTGATAGAGGAGCAGGTCTTTCTCCGTCACCATCACCAGCACTGGCTTCCACTGCTGCTTCTCATTCTCTGTCTGGGAGAAAACACACCACACTGTTAGAATACTCTCTGTCTGGGAGAAAACACACCACACAGTGTTAGAATACTCTCTGTCTGGGAGAAAACACACCACACAGTGTCAGAATACTCTCTGTCTGGGAGAAAACACACCACACTGTGTTAGAATACTCTCTGTCTGAGAGAAAACACACCACAGTGTTAGAATACTCTCTGTCTAGGAGAAAACACACCACACTGTGTTAGAATACTCTCTGTCTGAGAGAAAACACACCACAGTGTTAGAATACTCTCTGTCTAGGAGAAAACACACCACAGTGTTAGAATACTCTCTGTCTGAGAGAAAACACACCACACAGTGTTAGAATACTCTCTGTCTGGGAGAAAACACACCACACTGTGTTAGAATACTCTCTGTCTGAGAGAAAACACACCACAGTGTTAGAATACTCTCTGTCTGGCAGAAAACACACCACAGTGTTAGAATACTCTCTGTCTGGGAGAAAACACACCACACAGTGTTAGAATACTCTCTGTCTGGGAGAAAACACACCACACCGTGTTAGAATACTCTCTGTCTGAGAGAAAACACACCACAGTGTTAGAATACTCTCTGTCTGAGAGAAAACACACCACACAGTGTTAGAATACTCTCTGTCTGGGAGAAAACACACCACACAGTGTTAGAATACTCTCTGTCTGAGAGAAAACACACCACACAGTGTTAGAATACTCTCTGTCTGAGAGAAAACACACCACACAGTGTTAGAATACTCTCTGTCTGAGAGAAAACACACCACACAGTGTTAGAATACTCTCTGTCTGGGAGAAAACACACCACTGTGTTAGAATACTCTCTGTCTGAGAGAAAACACACCACACAGTGTTAGAATACTCTCTGTCTAGGAGAAAACACACCACAGTGTTAGAATATTCTCTGTCTGGGAGAAAACACACCACAGTGTTAGAATACTCTCCGTCTGGGAGAAAACACACCACAGTGTTAGAATACTCTCTGTCTGAGAGAAAACACACCACAGTGTTAGAATACTCTCTGCCTAGGAGAAAACACACCACACTGTGTTAGAATACTCTCTGTCTGAGAGAAAACACACCACAGTGTTAGAATACTCTCTGTCTAGGAGAAAACACACCACAGTGTTAGAATACTCTCTGTCTGAGAGAAAACACACCACACAGTGTTAGAATACTCTCTGTCTGGGAGAAAACACACCACACAGTGTTAGAATACTCTCTGTCTGAGAGAAAACACACCACACAGTGTTAGAATACTCTCTGTCTGGGAGAAAACACACCACACCGTGTTAGAATACTCTCTGTCTAGGAGAAAACACACCACAGTGTTAGAATACTCTCTCTCTGGGAGAAAACACACCACACAGTGTTAGAATACTCTCTGTCTGGGAGAAAACACACCACAGTGTTAGAATACTCTCTGTCTGGGAGAAAACACACCACACTGTGTTAGAATACTCTCTGTCTGAGAGAAAACACACCACACAGTGTTAGAATACTCTCTGTCTGGCAGAAAACACACCACAGTGTTAGAATACTCTCTGTCTGGGAGAAAACACACCACACAGTGTTAGAATACTCTCTGTCTGGGAGAAAACACACCACACCGTGTTAGAATACTCTCTGTCTGAGAGAAAACACACCACAGTGTTAGAATACTCTCTGTCTGGGAGAAAACACACCACTGTGTTAGAATACTCTCTGTCTGAGAGAAAACACACCACACAGTGTTAGAATACTCTCTGTCTAGGAGAAAACACACCACAGTGTTAGAATATTCTCTGTCTGGGAGAAAACACACCACAGTGTTAGAATACTCTCTGTCTGGGAGAAAACACACCACAGTGTTAGAATACTCTCTGTCTAGGAGAAAACACACCACAGTGTTAGAATATTCTCTGTCTGGGAGAAAACACATCACAGTGTTAGAATATTCTCTGTCTGGGAGAAAACACACCACAGTGTTAGAATACTCTCTGTCTGAGAGAAAACACACCACAGTGTTAGAATACTCTCTGTCTGAGAGAAAACACACCACACTGTGTTAGAATACTCTCTGTCTGGGAGAAAACACACCACACAGTGTTAGAATACTCTCTGTCTGGGAGAAAACACACCACAGTGTGTTAGAATACTCTCTGTCTGGGAGAAAACACACCACACAGTGTTAGAATACTCTCTGTCTGGGAGAAAACACACCACAGTGTTAGAATACTCTCTGTCTGAGAGAAAACACACCACACAGTGTTAGAATACTCTCTGTCTGAGAGAAAACACACCACACAGTGTTAGAATACTCTCTGTCTGGGAGAAAACACACCACAGTGTTAGAATACTCTCTGTCTGGGAGAAAACACACCACACAGTGTTAGAATACTCTCTGTCTGGGAGAAAACACACCACTGTGTTAGAATACTCTCTGTCTGGGAGAAAACACACCACAGTGTTAGAATACTCTCTGTCTAGGAGAAAACACACCACACAGTGTTAGAATACTCTCTGTCTGAGAGAAAACACACCACACAGTGTTAGAATACTCTCTGTCTAGGAGAAAACACACCACACAGTGTTAGAATACTCTCTGTCTGAGAGAAAACACACCACACCGTGTTAGAATACTCTCTGAGAGAAAACACACCACAGTGTTAGAATACTCTCTGTCTGGGAGAAAACACACCACACTGTGTGACAGGCTGCTGGTGTCATCTGTGTGGGGGTTACTGGTGCAATGGAGGGAATGTTTTGGACTAGAAAATACAATTTAGCAAGAGTGATAAGCACATACTACTACAAACAGCAAAGACACAACCTTGAATGTCTCCAGCATTTTTCTATGTAACTAAGTCTTAGTAACAATATCTTGGTTATTTTTCACAGGAAGGCACTTTATACAGTTTATTCATCTTGTCCTGTAGATAAACTCTCAACTCTCAGACACCCAATACAACACCGGCTTGCATAACATTATACAGCATGACAATCCTCATTATGAAAGTTACAGCACAATCCTCATTATGAAAGTTACAGCACAATCCTCATTATGAAAGTTACAGCACAATCCTCATTATGAAAGTTACAGCACAATCCTCATTATGAAAGTTACAGCACAATCCTCATTATGAAAGTTACAGCACACTCCTCATTATGAAAGTTACAGCACACTCCTCATTATGAAAGTTATAGCACAATCCTCATTATGAAAGTTACAGCACAATCCTCATTATGAAAGGTACAGCACAATCCTCATTATGAAAGTTACAGCACAATCCTCATTATGAAAGTTACAGCACAATCCTCATTATGAAAGCTACAGCACAATCCTCATTATGAAAGTTACAGCACAATCCTTATAACCATAAGCCTCTTGTCCCACTATGAAGTCCTCAGCTAGTTATGAGAACATATGATTCTGGTGGCCATAGGTCAATCCTATAACATTACCAACACATGTTGCCAAGTAACCATATTAAAACACCATATACAGGCTCACAAACGTAGCTGTAACTAAAGCCTACACAACCACATAGTTAGTGTGTAACAATCATTCAATTTAAAACGCTGCCACAGTATAATTGGCTATAGTATGAGAGTGAATATAAAGTCTGTGGTTAAAGCCAGGCTCAGGACAGTTGCACAGAGCAACCTCAACAAGGCTGTAAAACAAGGATCCCCTCCCTCTCCTCTCCTTTCTGTATCTCCTCTCCTCCCCCACCTCTCCTTTCCTCTCCTCTCCTGTCCTCTCCTCTCCTCCCCCACCTCTCCTCTCCTCCCCCACCTCTCCTTTCCTCTCCTCTCCTCCCCCACCTCTCCTTTCCTCTCCTCTCCTGTCCTGTCCTATCCTCTCCTCCCCCACCTCACCTTTCCTCTCCTCTCCTCTCCTCCCCCACCTCTCCTTTCCTCTCCTCTCCTGTCCTGTCCTCTCCTCTCCTCTCCTCCCCCACCTCTCCTCTCCTGTCCTGTCCTCTCCCCCTCCTTTCCTGTCCTGTCCTGTCCTCTCCTCCCCCACCTCTCCTCTCCTTTCCTCTCCTCTACTGTCCTCTCCATCTCATCTCCTCTCCATTTCCTCTACTCCTCCTCTCCTGTCCTCTCCTCCTCCTCTCCCCTCCTCTCCGATATCTGATCACATTAGCATGCTGAACTCCAGAGGGTCTGCTATGTAGTCTGTTGACCATCACACAGCTAAGTAGAGACTGACTTCAGTCTGTAGTCTGTTGACCATCACACAGCTAAGTAGAGACTGACTTCAGTCTGTAGTCTGTTGACCATCACACAGCTAAGTAGAGACTGACTTCAGTCTGTAGTCTGTTGACCATCACACAGCTAAGTAGAGACTGACTTCAGTCTGTAGTCTGTTGACCATCACACAGCTAAGTAGAGACTGACTCCAGTCTGTAGTCTGTTGACCATCACACAGCTAAGTAGAGACTGACTCCAGTCTGTAGTCTGTTGACCATCACACAGCTAAGTAGAGACTGACTCCAGTCTGTAGTCTGTTGACCATCACACAGCTAAGTAGAGACTGACTCCAGTCTGTAGTCTGTTGACCATCCCACAGCTAAGTAGAGACTGACTCCAGTCTGTAGTCTGTTGACCACCACACAGCTAAGTAGAGACTGACTCCAGTCTGTAGTCTGTTGACCATCACACAGCTAAGTAGAGAATGACTCCAGTCTGTAGTCTGTTGACATCACACAGCTAAGTAGAGACGTCTGTAGTCTGTTGATCATCACACAGCTAAGTAGAGACTGACTCCAGTCTGTAGTCTATTGACCATCACACAGCTAAGTAGAGACTGACTTCAGTCTGTAGTCTGTTGACCATCACACAGCTAAGTAGAGACTGACTTCAGTCTGTAGTCTGTTGACCATCACACAGCTAAGTAGAGACTGACTCCAGTCTGTAGTCTGTTGACCATCACACAGCTAAGTAGAGACTGACTCCAGTCTGTAGTCTGTTGACCATCACACAGCTAAGTAGAGACTGACTCCAGTCTGTAGTCTGTTGACCATCACACAGCTAAGTAGAGACTGACTCCAGTCTGTAGTCTGTTGACCATCACACAGCTAAGTAGAGACTGACTCCAGTCTGTAGTCTGTTGACCATCCCACAGCTAAGTAGAGACTGACTCCAGTCTGTAGTCTGTTGACCACCACACAGCTAAGTAGAGACTGACTCCAGTCTGTAGTCTGTTGACCATCACACAGCTAAGTAGAGAATGACTCCAGTCTGTAGTCTGTTGACATCACACAGCTAAGTAGAGACTCAGACTCCAGTCTGTAGTCTGTTGACCATCACACAGCTAAGTAGAGACTGACTCCAGTCTGTAGTCTATTGACCATCACACAGCTAAGTAGAGACTGACTCCAGTCTGTAGTCTGTTGACCATCACACAGCTAAGTAGAGACTGACTTCAGTCTGTAGTCTGTTGACCATCACACAGCTAAGTAGAGACTGACTCCAGCCTGTAGTCTGTTGACCATCACACAGCTAAGTAGAGACTGACTCCAGTCTGTAGTCTGTTGACCACCACACAGCTAAGTAGAGAATGACTCCAGTCTGTAGTCTGTTGACATCACACAGCTAAGTAGAGACTCAGACTCCAGTCTGTAGTCTGTTGACCATCACACAGCTATGTAGAGACTGACTCCAGTCTGTAGTCTGTTGACCATCACACAGCTAAGTAGAGACTGACTCCAGTCTGTAGTCTGTTGACCATCACACAGCTAAGTAGAGACTGACTCCAGTCTGTAGTCTGTTGACCATCACACAGCTAAGTAGAGACTGACTCCAGTCTGTAGTCTGTTGACCATCACACAGCTAAGTAGAGACTGACTCCAGTCTGTAGTCTGTTGACCATCACACAGCTAAGTAGAGACTCAGACTCCAGCCTCCTGAGTGCGTCAGATTGACGTTGTTTAGAGGAACTTGGACGGCAGGCGAAGCCTAAGCAGACCACTCCACTCCACACACGCTGAAATGCTTTAGGCCTTATAAATATTCAGACTCCAGAATCTGCATCCCAAATGGCACCATATTCCCTATATAGTGCACTAGGGTGCCATTTGTGACACACTATGGGGCAGGCAGGCAGTAATAAAAGAGGAACTCATTAAGAAGCCTGGAAAGCATCCTCTGGCTTGGCTCGGCTTGGCAGACTGCCTGGCTGACTGATTCACTGACTGACCAAAGTACAGGGCTATAGTCTACTCAGTATTAGCCGTCTCGCTCTCTCTCTCTGCCAGGCAGGCCCTGACTAATAAGAGAGTGATGAAAGAGGATTTAGAGGCGGACGAGGAGGGGGGGAAAACCTGGAGTCACGCAGGAAACAGTCACCTGGGATCAATAGGTGCTGTACTGTACAGAAGGAACACTACAAAGCCCCCAGCCGTGCTTCTTCTGTTGGAAACTACTGCATCAGCTATACTATATGAGGTTCCAAGAAGGCTTGACTCACCATCGTATAACTACCTCACAAAAATCCCATATGAGTTATTATCAGAAGGTGGGGTGTGAATACATATTATACGTCTGATTAAAGGGAAGCACGTTTCTTTGAGGTGTTTTCCTGAAACCAACATTCAATAAAGTACGGAGTAGCTCCCACCTTCTCAGCCAGCCAGCCCAGGTGTCTGATCTCTCTGCTCCCTGCGATTCCTGTTCTTCCCGTGTGCTCTTTGACCTCTGTGATGACCTTGTTGATGAGGTTAGAGGTCGCCGACTGCATGACCTCGAACCAGGCCTGGGCCGAGGCTGTGTCTGTACACCGTAACACCACAGTATGCTTGGCGTCCGGAGAGTGCAGCTCTAACTGCCTGGAGAACACACAAACAGACAGAAAGACATAGAGAAAGCTGTGAATTAGTTTTGTCACAGGCAAATAGCTCCCATGGCACAGCTTCCAGTGGACATGAGAAAAAGGCTTCTTCAGTTCAACAAAGGCTACTTCCCTTTGAAGGGAAAGGAAGATGGCCGCCGTGTGCTTGATGATGTCCTAAGTGAATGGAAATGATCCCAAGCACCATTAGAGACTGTTTCACACAGCGTCTCTTCTTCTTCTTCTGGCTGAGATACACATTTCCTTTGATGTACCGAGCACTGGGTGTACAGTGGGTATGTATTTATTTACACACCTGCTTACTCATCATGGGTGGATAGGGTTTGTCTCTTGTGGGATGTGCAGTAAGTTTCAAACCTTTTGGTATTGGAAACATTAGCTAAGTATATGAATACATTCAGCTAACAACAAAGATAAATAAAATGAACAAGGTTGAAGGAAACCATTTTCACCTCAGACCTGAGGGACTTGAGTATGACCATTGTTGATAAATCTACCTGTAATTAATCAGAGACAGTGGGAGACCATGTTCTCATGATGTCACAAACCACTAGATCAACTGCAGGTGCTCTCTCTCTCCTACCCGCCACCACCAACCCTCCCCCACTCCCCAGTCCCCCACCACAGTTAAAAATAGAAACCAGAGACTTGATTGAGGAGATACAGAAGCCAGATGTCAAATGGAGGGAGCTGAAGTGTTTACGTTAGTCAGAGACAGACAGACAGACAGAGAGGTTCCTGGAAAGAGGCCCAAGCTCTCCCCCAGACCTGCGCGGTTCAAAGACTATTTGGAATCATTTTGTATATATTGAGCGTTTGCTTTAGTCTGCCTCCAGTGCCAGATGGGTGGGCATTGCACTTACAAGCTCAATCAAGCACAACTCAAATATTCTAAAGACTTCAAATACTATTTGAACCCAGGTGTGTTCTCCCCATTCAAGGTCATTCCACATCCAGCCAGGTCATCTCTCCAACATGGGACACTATCTACTGAGCCATTAAAGAAGCCAAGGACAGATTTAGAAAGTGGACTCACTGTGTGGCAAATCTTTCAATGCCTTTCCTGGTCAATGATGGTCTGTCTGCCTGTTTGTTTTCCACTGACAAACTGCTTTTTATTTGAGAGAAGAAGAAAAAACGTCTCGGGGGGGGAAAAGGCAAATATCTCAAGCTAAAATAGGCATGAGAAAACTGTTTTACACTTTAGCATCGCTTACTCTCTATGACGTCCTAAATGAATACTAAATCAGTCAATATTAAGCCTAGTCTATTTATAGCCCTAGAATAAACGAGAGACAGAGAGATGCAGTAAATTTGTCTGAGGAGGGAGGAAACTCTCTCCTCTCCTGGCTGGGTAGTGTGGACGTCTCTCAACCAACAGCTGTTTACATGTCCACTAGTGACGAGAGCTCTGCTCCTCTCTACCAGTCAGCTACAACAAGCCTGCAGCACACGTCCGGAACATCTCAGATAGCAGCATGTGTGTTTGTGTGGTAGAAGGCATCTTCCAGGATGTAACTCTAAAGTAACTGAAGGTTAGCCTGTTGTCGTGAGCAACGTGCTGAAACGATGGAAGTCATTAACAGACGACCAAAACATTGTAGTGACGCCAGTAATTATCACTCAATACAAACACATGCTAGGTTGTGATAGTGTGTTAGATGAACCTCTGTGTTTAGGGATTTATATCTGATGTGTCTTGGGACGGACTGGATAAAACATTCACTACTTTGATGGTTATATTGTCATGTTTAATACTGTCGTTCTACTGTTAGTGTGATACTGCAACACTGACAACAGAGGTAAGACCTATGTGCTGTAAATGTGATATTTCATATATTTATTTATTTTATAAATTTGCACAAAAAAAACCTGTCTTTGCTTTGTCAATATGGGGTATTGTGTGTAGATTGATGAGGATTTAAAAAACATTTTTTTTTTAATAAGACTGTAACATAACAAAATGTTGAAAGGGGGTCTGAATACTCTCTGAATGCACTGTATGTGAGCCATATTGGCACTTCATTAAGTAGGCTAGCTGTGGTCTAACCCCTAACCCCTTCATTAAGTAGGCTAGCTGTGGTCTAACCCCTAACCCCTTCATTAAGTAGGCTAGCTGTGGTCTAACCCCTCAGTGACTGACTTCCTGTTCATAGTGTGGTTCATCTCACAGACCAGAGAGCATAGACATAGAACTACTAGAACGGTCACATTGCCATGGCTCTGAGAGCATTCCCCTTCTGGTAATTATATTTCTATGCCACAGCACATAGGTCTTACCTCTGTTGTCAGTGTTGCAGTATCACACTAACAGTAGAACGACAGTAACAAACATGACAATATAACCATCAAAGTAGTGAATGTTTTATCCAGTCCGTCCCAAGACACATCAGATATAAATCCCTAAACACAGAGGTTCATTTAACACACTATCACAACCTAGCATGTGTTTGTATTGGGTGATAATGTTTGTGTGTCATATCTAAATGACTGTATAAAGACCAGGCCTGTCTAAATGACTGTATAAAGACCAGGCCTGTCTAAATGACTGTATAAAGACCAGGCCTGTCTAAATGACTGTATAAAGACCAGGCCTGTCTAAATGACTGTATAAAGACCAGGCCTGTCTAAATGACTGTATAAAGACCAGGCCTGTCTAAATGACTGTATAAAGACCAGGCATATCTAAGTCTAAGGCCAAGGACTCGGGTCCTCCTGGGGACGTAGGCTCGCTGTAAAGGAGGGCTCAGGGCAATCGAGTTCCTGGTTGGGTGGAGGTGTCGGCCTCGGATAGGTTAAAGATGAAGAGGTAAGGGAGGACGGCAAAGTCAGATCCATAACTTCGGGATAAAATAGAACCGTAAAATTGTACCGTGGGGCAGCAGGTAGCCTAGCGGTTAGAGCGTTGGGCCAGTAACCGAAAGGTTGCTACATTGAATCCCCGAGCTGAGAAGGTAAAAATCTGTCATTCTGCCCCTGAACAAGGCAGTTAACCCACTGTTCCTAGGCCATCATTGTAAATAAGAATTTGTTCTTAACTGACTTGCCAGGTTAAATAACAATTAAAACAATTATTAAATATCTAAAGACAAGGCGAGCATGATCAATTGGTCCCTAAAGTAGAGGTAAAGCTGAGGGCATAAGGTGTGTGTGTCAGACAGAAACTGTTTCTCTATGTTAATTAAGGTAGGCTATGTGTGTCAGATAGAAATCGTTTCTCTATGTTAATTAAGGTAGGCTATGTGTGTCTGATAGAAACCGTTTCTCTATGTTAATTAAGGTAGGCTATGTGTGTCGGATAGAAACCATTTCTCTACGGTTAATTAAGGTAGGCTATGTGTCTGATAGAAACCGTTTCTCTACGGTTAATTAAGGTAGGCTATGTGTCTGATAGAAACCGTTTCTCTATGGTTAATTAAAGTAGGCTATGTGTGTCGGATAAAAAACGTTGCTTTATGTTGATTAATCAAGGTAACATCTCTTAAACTCTGAACACTCTGATAGTTGAGAAGCGTAGCAGTTAATCCACTGTGACTGTCACAGAGATGACCGTCCCCGTTACATTGTCCCAGGAGAAACCAGTGGTGGGAGTTACACATTGGTGGTGGATGAGATGAGTCTGTCCCTGTTACATTGTCCCAGGAGAAACCAGTGGTGGGAGTTACACATTGGTGGTGGATGAGATGACCGTCCCTGTTACATTGTCCCAGGAGAAACCAGTGGTGGGAGTTACACATTGGTGGTGGATGAGATGAGTCCTTCCCTGTTACATTGTCCCAGGAGAAACCAGTGGTGGGAGTTACACATTGGTGGTGGATGAGATGAGTCTGTACCTGTTACATTGTCCCAGGAAGAACCAGTGGTGGGAGTTACACATTGGTGGTGGATGAGATGAGTCTGTACCTGTTACATTGTCCCAGGAAGAACCAGTGGTGGGAGTTACACATTGGTGGTGGATGAGATGAGTCCTTCCCTGTTACATTGTCCCAGGAGAAACCAGAGTTACACATTGGTGGTGGATGAGATGAGTCCTTCCCTGTTACATTGTCCCAGGAGAAACCAGTGGTGGAAGTTACACATTGGTGGTGGATGAGATGAGTCTGTCCCTGTTACATTGTCCCAGGAAGAACCAGTGGTGGGAGTTACACATTGGTGGTGGATGAGATGAGTCCTTCCCTGTTACATTGTCCCAGGAGAAACCAGAGTTACACATTGGTGGTGGATGAGATGAGTCTGTCCCTGTTACATTGTCCCAGGAGAAACCAGTGGTGGGAGTTACACATTGGTGGTGGATGAGATGAGTCCTTCCCTCCTCCCAATCTAATGTGTTGCTTTAATTACAGCGCCTGCAGAAAGGATTCACACCCCTTGTCTTTTCCCACATTTTGTTGTGTTACAGTCTGGATTCAAAATGTCTGGATTCAAAATGGATTCAATTGAGATTTTGTGTCACTAGTCTACAAACTATACCCCATTGTATCAAAGTGGAATTATGTTTACAAATTATTTAAAAATGAAACGGTGAAATGTCTTGAGTCAATTCAACCCCCTTTTGTTATGGCTCGCCTAAATACGTTCAGCAGTAAACATTTGCTTAACAAGTCACATAATAAGTCGCATGGACTCACTCCGTGTGCAATAATAGTTTTTAAGGTGATTGTTGAATGACTACCTCATCTGTGTACCCCACACATACAATTATCTGTAAGGCCCCTCAGTTGAGCAGTGAATTTCAAACACCGATTCAACCACAAAGACCAGGGAGGTTTTCCAAAGCCTCTCAAAGAAGGGCACCTATTGGTGGATGGGAGAAGAAGAAAAAAACAGACATTGAATATCATTTACATTACATTTAAGTCATTTAGCAGACGCTCTTATCCAGAGCGACTTACAAATTGGTGCATTCACCTTATGATATCCAGTGGAACAACCACTTTACAATAGTGCATCTAGATCTTTTAAGGGGGGGGGGGGGGGGGGGGGGGGGGGGTTAGAAGGATTACTTTATCCTAGGTATTCCTTAAAGAGGTGGGGTTTCAGGTGTCTCCGGAAGGTGGTGATTGACTCCGCTGTCCTGGCGTCGTGAGGGAGTTTGTTCCACCATTGGGGTGCCAGAGCAGCGAACAGTTTTGACTGGGCTGAGCGGGAACTGTACTTCCTCAGTGGTAGGGAGGCGAGCAGGCCAGAGGTGGATGAACGCAGTGCCCTTGTTTGGGTGTAGGGCCTGATCAGAGCCTGAAGGTACGGAGGTGCCGTTCCCCTCACAGCTCCGTAGGCAAGCACCATGGTCTTGTAGCGGATGCGAGCTTCAACTGGAAGCCAGTGGAGAGAGCGGAGGAGCGGGGTGACGTGAGAGAACTTGGGAAAGTTGAACACCAGACGGGCTGCGGCGTTCTGGATGAGTTGTAGGGGTTTAATGGCACAGGCAGGGAGCCCAGCCAACAGCGAGTTGCAGTAATCCAGACGGGAGATGACAAGTGCCTGGATTAGGACCTGCGCCGCTTCCTGCGTGAGGCAGGGTCGTACTCTGCGAATGTTGTAGAGCATGAACCTACAGGAACGGGTCACCGCCTTGATGTTAGTTGAGAACGACAGGGTGTTGTCCAGGATCACGCCAAGGTTCTTAGCACTCTGGGAGGAGGACACAATGGAGTTGTCAACCGTGATGGCGAGATCATGGAACGGGCAGTCCTTCCCCGGGAGGAAGAGCAGCTCCGTCTTGCCGAGGTTCAGCTTGAGGTGGTGATCCGTCATCCACACTGATATGTCTGCCAGACATGCAGAGATGCGATTCACCACCTGGTTATCAGAGGGGGGAAAGGAGAAGATTAATTGTGTGTCGTCTGCATAGCAATGATAGGAGAGACCATGTGAGGATATGACAGAGCCAAGTGACTTGGTGTATAGCGAGAATAGGAGAGGGCCTAGAACAGAGCCCTGGGGGACACCAGTGGTGAGAGCACGTGGTGCGGAGACAGATTCTCGGGAAGCATAGGCTGAGATGAACTCTGCCTTGTTGGCCGCAGATCGGCAGTTCCAGAGGCTGCCTGAGACCTGGAACTCCACGTGGGTCGTGCGCGCTGGGACCACCAGGTTAGAGTAGCAGCGGCCACGCGGTGTGAAGCGTTTGTATGGTCTGTGCAGAGAGGAGAGAACAGGGATAGACAGACACATAGTTGACAGGCTACAGAAGAGGCTACGCTAATGCAAAGGAGATTGGAATGACAAGTGGACTACACGTCTCGAATGTTCAGAAAGTTAAGCTTACGTTGCAAAAAATCTTTTTTTTTTTTTTTTTTTATTCTTTTTTTTATTTATCCCCTTTTCACCCCAATTTTCGTGGTATCCAATCGCTAGTAATTACTATCTTGTCTCATCGCTACAACTCCCGTACGGGCTCGGGAGAGACGAAGGTCGAAAGCCATGCGTCCTCCGAAGCACAACCCAACCTAGCCGCACTGCTTCTTTAACACAGCGCGCCTCCAACCCGGAAGCCAGCCGCACCAATGTGTCGGAGGAAACACCGTGTACCTGTCCCCCTTGGTTAGCGCGCACTGCGCCCGGCCCGCCACAGGAGTCGCTGGAGCGCGATGAGACAAGGATATCCCTACCGGCCAAACCCACCCTAACCCGGGCGACGCTAGCCCAATTGTGCGTCGCCCCACGGACCTCCCGGTCGCGGCCGGCTGCGACAGAGCCTGGGCGCGAACCCAGAGACTCTGGTGGCGCAGTTAGCACTGCGATGCAGTGCCCTAGACCACTGCCCCACCCGGGAGGCCCTTCGTTGCAAAAAATCTTATTGACTAAAATGATATAGTACTGCTGGCTGGTGAAATAGGCTAGCTAGCAGTGGCTGCGTTGTTGACTTTGTTTGAAAGTGTAGCTGGCTAGGTAACCTCTAACTGGCTAGGTAACCTCGACAATTACTCTAGAATACACAATTATCTTGGATACAAAGACGGCTATGTAGCCAGCTAAGATCAAACAAATCAAACTGTTGTACTGTAATGAAATGAAATGTTATACTACCTGTGGAGCAAAGCGGAATGCAACTACTCGCTCCAACCCGGAAGTGCGTATCGTAGAGGGAGAGGCAATAGAAGTGTTGTTTCTTGTATTATTGTCTTTTGTTTCTTCAGAGGACTGCTTCACTTTGATATCCCTTTGAGCATGGTGAAGTTATTAATTATACTAACCTAAATGACAGCGTGAAATGAAGGAAGCCTGTACAGAATACAAATATTCCAAAACATGTATCCTGTTTGCAACAAGATACTAAAGTAAAACTGCAAAGAATGTGGCAAAGAAATGAACTTCATGTCCTGAATACAAAGCGTTATGTTTGGGGCAAATCCAACACAACACATTAATGAGTACCACGCTTCATAATTTCAAGCATGGTGGTGGCTGCATCATGTTATGGGTATGCTTGTTATCGGCAAGGATTATGGAGATTTCAGGATAAAAATAACCAGGATAGAGCTAAGCCCAAGCAAAATCCTAGATGAAAACCTTGTTCAGTCTGCTTTCCAACAGACACTGGGAGACAAGTTCACCTCACAGCAGGACAATAACCTAAAACATAAGGCCAAATATATACTGGAGTTGCTAACCAAGAAGATAGTGAATGTTCCTGAGTGGCCTAGTTACAGTTTTGACTTATATCAGCTTGAAAATCTATGGCAATACTTGAATATGGCTGGATAGCAATGATCAACAATCAACTTGACAGAGCTTGAAGAATTTAAAAAAAGAATACTGTGCAAATATTGTACGATCCAGGTGACGTACCCAGAAAGACTCACTGCAAAATGTGATTCCAACATGTATTGAGGCTGGGTTTCTGTACAGCACTTTGTGACATCAGCTGATGTAATAAATAATAATTTGATTGATTGATTATAAATACATTTTATTATTGACTTGATAAAAACATGTTTTCACTTTGTCATTATGTGTTATTGTGTGTAGATGGGTGGGCGGAAAAATCAATGGAATCCCTTTTGAATGCAGGCTGTAACACAACCAATTGTGGAATAAGTCAAGGGGTATGAATACTTTCTGAAGGCACTGTATCTGGCAAAACACTAGCAATATAAATCCAATCAATTATAATTGTAGAAGTGTTACCCCACCTAGCTGTGCACCCCCTGCCGTTACGCCCCTGTGGATAATAATATACGGGGGGAAACAGAATAACAGTGATACAGAATGATGCTGGAGCCTTTACCTGTTTTCAGGGTCTGGAGAAGTCATGCTCCTGGTGACGTAACACATCTTTAAGGGGATGTACCTCCTGTCCCCCTGTAGGGACATGGTGGGGGTGACGGGGACGTCACAGTGGGGGCTACCCAGCCTCGGAGACTCAGGTGGGGGCGTCTCCCAGCCTATCTCTGACACAGGAGAACCCTTCTTCACATAGGGGGTGGCTTCTCTCATGTACTTCACTGGAATATGAGAGGACGAGAATTATGAGTAAGCTTTTTCACAGCCTGTCTTGAGGCTGGCTTCCCACATGTACATCACTGGACCAACAAGACAAAGGAATAATTGACTATGTTTTCATTGGTAGAGAGGTCATGCCTTTACTGCTGTTGTTTTGGTGAGGATAGTGCTAAGAGTCCTTGCCAACCTAACGTCAGTAGAGCTAGCTAGTGTCCTATAGAGGAGATTCATATGCAGACTCATAAAGTGACCCTGCTGTAACCCCACAATCTGTACCAGGCCGGCAGTGGTCCAATTATATTATACAGTTCTACTAGTGGTCCAGTTCTACTAGTGGTCCAATTATATTATACAGTTCTACTAGTGGTCCAGTTCTACTAGTGGTCCAATTATATTATACAGTTCTACTAGTGGTCCAGTTCTACTAGTGGTCCAATTATATTATACAGTTATACTAGTGGTCCAGTTCTACTAGTGGTCCAATTATATTATACAGTTCTACTAGTGGTCCAGTTCTACTAGTGGTCCAATTATATTATACAGTTATACTAGTGGTCCAGTTCTACTAGTGGTCCAATTATATTATACAGTTCTACTAGTGGTCCAGTTCTACTAGTGGTCCAATTCTATTGGTGGTCCAGTTCTATTAGTGGTCCAGTTCTACTAGTGGTCCAGTTCTATTAGTGGTCCAGTTCTATTAGTGGTCCAGTTCTATTGGTGGTCCAGTTCTATTAGTGGTCCAGTTCTATTAGTGGTCCAGTTCTATTGGTGGTCCAGTTCTATTGGTGGTCCAGTTCTATTATTGGTCCAGTTCTATTAGTGGTCCAGTTCTATTAGTGGTCCAGTTCTACTAGTGGTCCAGTTCTACTAGTGGTCCAGTTCTATTAGTGGTCCAGTTCTATTAGTGGTCCAGTTCTACTAGTGGTCCAGTTCTATTAGTGGTCCAGTTCTATTAGTGGTCCAGTTCTACTAGTGGTCCAGTTCTATTAGTGGTCCAGTTCTATTGGTGGTCCAGTTCTATTAGTGGTCCAGTTCTACTAGTGGTCCAGTTCTACCAGTGGTCCAGTTCTATTATACAGTTCTACTAGTGGTCCAGTTCTATTAGTGGTCCAGTTCTATTAGTGGTCCAGTTCTATTAGTGGTCCAGTTCTATTATACAGTTCTATTAATGGTCCAGTTCTATTAGTGGTCCAGTTCTACTAGTGGTCCAGTTCTATTATACAGTTCTACTAGTGGTCCAGTTCTATTAGTGGTCCAGTTCTATTATACAGTTCTATTAGTGGTCCAGTTCTATTAGTGGTCCAGTTCTATTAGTGGTCCAGTTCTATTATACAGTTCTATTAGTGGTCCAGTTCTATTAGTGGTCCAGTTCTATTAGTGGTCCAGTTCTATTAGTGGTCCAGTTCTATTAGTGGTCCAGTTCTATTATACAGTTCTATTAGTGGTCCAGTTCTATTAGTGGTCCAGTTCTATTATACAGTTCTATTAGTGGTCCAGTTCTATTATACAGTTCTATTAGTGGTCCAGTTCTATTAGTGGTCCAGTTCTACTAGTGGTCCAGTTCTATTATACAGTTCTATTAGTGGTCCAGTTCTATTAGTGGTCCAGTTCTACTAGTGGTCCAGTTCTATTAGTGGTCCAGTTCTATTAGTGGTCCAGTTCTATTAGTGGTCCAATTCTACTAGTGGTCCAGTTCTACTAGTGGTCCAGTTCTATTAGTGGTCCAGTTCTATTATACAGTTCTATTAGTGGTCCAGTTCTATTAGTGGTCCAGTTCTACTAGTGGTCCAGTTCTATTATACAGTTCTATCAGTGGTCCAGTTCTGTTAGTGGTCCAGTTCTACTAGTGGTCCAGTTCTATTAGTGGTCCAGTTCTACTAGTGGTCCAGTTCTATTAGTGGTCCAGTTCTATTAGTGGTCCAATTCTACTAGTGGTCCAGTTCTACTAGTGGTCCAGTTCTATTAGTGGTCCAGTTCTATTAGTGGTCCAGTTCTATTATACAGTTCTATTAGTGGTCCAGTTCTATTAGTGGTCCAGTTCTACTAGTGGTCCAGTTCTATTATACAGTTCTATCAGTGGTCCAGTTCTGTTAGTGGTCCAGTTCTATTATACAGTTCTATTAGTGGTCCAGTTCTATTAGTGGTCCATTTCTATTGGTGGTCCAGTTCTATTAGTGGTCCAGTTCTACTAGTGGTCCAGTTCTATTGGTGGTCCAGTTCTATTAGTGGTCCAGTTCTATTATACAGTTCTGTTAGTGGTCCAGTTCTACTAGTGGTCCAGTTCTACTAGTGGTCCAGTTCTATTAGTGGTCCAGTTCTATTAATGGTCCAGTTCTATTAGTGGTCCAGTTCTATTATACAGTTCTATTAGTGGTCCAGTTCTATTAGTGGTCTAGTTCTATTATACAGTTCTACTAGTGGTCCAGTTCTACTAGTGGTCCAGTTCTATTGGTGGTCCAGTTCTACTAGTGGTCCAGTTCTATTGGTGGTCCAGTTCTACTAGTGGTCCAGTTCTATTATACAGTTCTATTAGTGGTCCAGTTCTATTAGTGGTCCAGTTCTATTATACAGTTCTATTAGTGGTCCAGTTCTATTAGTGGTCCAGTTCTATTAGTGGTCCAGTTCTGTTAGTGGTCCAGTTCTATTAGTGGTCCAGTTCTGTTAGTGGTCCAGTTCTATTATACAGTTCTATTAGTGGTCCAGTTCTATTAGTGGTCCAGTTCTATTAGTGGTCCAGTTCTGTTAGTGGTCCAGTTCTATTATACAGTTCTATTAGTGGTCCAGTTCTATTAGTGGTCCAGTTCTATTAGTGGTCCAGTTCTACTAGTGGTCCAGTTCTATTATACAGTTCTGTTAGTGGTCCAGTTCTATTAGTGGTCCAGTTCTATTAGTGGTCCAGTTCTATTAGTGGTCCAGTTCTATTAGTGGTCCAGTTCTATTATACAGTTCTATTAGTGGTCCAGTTCTATTAGTGGTCCAGTTCTATTAGTGGTCCAGTTCTATTGGTGGTCCAGTTCTATTAGTGGTCCAGTTCTATTAGTGGTCCAGTTCTATTGGTGGTCCAGTTCTATTAGTGGTCCAGTTCTACTAGTGGTCCAGTTCTATTAGTGGTCCAGTTCTATTAGTGGTCCAGTTCTACTAGTGATCCAGTTCTATTAGTGGTCCAGTTCTATTAGTGGTCCAGTTCTACTAGTGGTCCAGTTCTACTAGTGGTCCAGTTCTACTAGTGGTCCAGTTCTACTGGTGGTCCAGGTCTGTTAGAAGTGTTATTCCATTCTATAACGTGTTCTGAACTCACTTCTATGAGTCACAGCACAAATCATACCTTGTACCCAGTTTAACCCTTTCTGTGAACTCAAAGATATTGCCCCTCCATGGGAAAACGTTGATTGGCATTGTTTGAGAGGATTAGATGGATCGCTCCAAACATTGGATGTGAACCTGACCAACAGCTGAGAGATTAGAGCCATTAGAAGTATTCCACACCACACAAGAGGCCTAATCCGACCAAAGACCACAGCTCTGGGACATGGGATTCATTGGTCATTTGGTGGCTACACAGGTTCATAGACACAATCTGTGAATCACGTTAAATCCACAGCATTGATCACGAGTCACAGTAGACATGAATAACATAGCTGTTTCTACCCTGCTATAAACAAAATGTATCAGACTGTACGGAGACCTTAGTTTAAATTACAGGGCCATGTGAACAACACTGATGTCAACCATTTACTCACTGCAAAAGGCAGTGATCTGCTTCCACCAACAGTGATCTGTCTGACTGCATTACATCAATCTCTAAGGAGAAGTGGATATATATTGCAGAAATATATTAGGTTTTAACAGTTTATATTCCTAAATGATGGAGCTCTAAACGTATCAGCTGATAAACAGTTCTGGCATTCACTGTTCGTATTACATTAATCCAAGGGGAAGGTTTCAGAGGATAATATGACAAAGATGTTCTCAAAGGGTGTACAAACACGACACAGGAGGTTGGTGGAACCTTAATTGGGGAGGACGGGGCTCGTGGTAATGCCTGGAGTGGAATGAGTGGAATGGTATCAAATACATCTAACACATGGTTTCCATCGGTTTGATGCCATTCCATCAACTCCGTTTCGGCTATTATTTAGATCCGTCATCCCCTCAGAAACCTCCACTGAAACACGAGTACGGGCCCTGTTCTTTAAGGAACGAAGTAAAGAAACCTCCACTGAAACACGAGTACAGGCCCTGTTCTTTAAGGGACGAAGTAAAGAAACCTCCACTGAAACACGAGAACAGGCCCTGTTCTTTAAGGAACGAAGTAAAGAAACCTCCACTGAAACACGAGTACAGGCCCTGTTCTTTAAGGGACGAAGTAAAGAAACCTCCACTGAAACACGAGAACAGGCCCTGTTCTTTAAGGAACAAAGTAAAGAAACCTCCACTGAAACATGAGTACAGGCCTTGTTCTTTAAGGAACGAAGTAAAGAAACCTCCCATGAAACACGAGTACAGGCCCTGTTCTTTAAGGAACAAAGTAAAGAAACCTCCACTGAAACATGAGTACAGGCCCTGTTCTTTAAGGAACGAAGTAAAGAAACCTCCACTGAAACACGAGGACAGGCCCTGTTCTTTAAGGAACGAAGTAAAGAAACCTCCACTGAAACACGAGTACAGGCCCTGTTCTTTAAGGAACAAAGTAAAGAAACCTACCATGAAACATGAGTACAGGCCCTGTTCTTTAAGGAACGAAGTAAAGAAACCTCCACTGAAACACGAGTACAGGCCCTGTTCTTTAAGGAACAAAGTAAAGAAACCTCCACTGAAACACGAGTAGAGGCCCTGTTCTTTAAGGAACGATGTAAAGAAACCTCCACTGAAACACGAGTACAGGCCCTGTTCTTTAAGGAACGAAGTAAAGAAACCTCCACTGAAACACGAGTACAGGCCCTGTTCTTTAAGGAACGAAGTAAAGAAACCTCCCATGAAACACGAGTACAGGCCCTGTTCTTTAAGGAACGAAGTAAAGAAACCTCCACTGAAACACGAGGACAGGCCCTGTTCTTTAAGGAACGAAGTAAAGAAACCTCCACTGAAACACGAGGACTGGCCCTGTTCTTTAAGGAACGAAGTAAAGAAACCTCCACTGAAACACGAGTACAGGCCCTGTTCTTTAAGGAACAAAGTAAAGAAACCTCCACTGAAACACGAGTAGAGGCCCTGTTCTTTAAGGAACGAAGTAAAGAAACCTCCACTGAAACACGAGTACAGGCCCTGTTCTTTAAGGAACGAAGTAAAGAAACCTCCACTGAAACACGAGTACAGGCCCTGTTCTTTAAGGAACGAAGTAAAGAAACCTCCCATGAAACACGAGTACAGGCCCTGTTCTTTAAGGAACGATGTAAAGAAACCTCCCATGAAACACGAGTACAGGCCCTGTTCTTTAAGGAACGAAGTAAAGAAACCTCCACTGAAACACGAGGACAGGCCCTGTTCTTTAAGGAACGAAGTAAAGAAACCTCCACTGAAACACGAGGACTGGCCCTGTTCTTTAAGGAACGAAGGAGAATAAGTAAAGAAAGGTATCAACATCTAACAGAAACGTAAGACATCTCATTATGCATAGAAGCTGACAGATCTGGCAAACAAATAGGCCTCCCTCTGCAACTGCAGGGTATGAAGTAATCTTACGGGAATTCCTTGCTGAACCCCTTTCGTCTAATCGTTACGCGTATGTTGTAGTTGTGGTGTCATTAGTTCAGGCGCCAGCGGGATGCTTTCAGAGTGAGGTCATGCACAGAACTCTGAGTATTCCTCTCTCGTTTGCCTCTCTCTCTTTCACTTATCTCTCCTATCTACGGGTTCTGCTCTCTCATATCTACTGGTTCTCTCTCCTATCTACTGGTTTCTGCTCTCTCTTATCTACTGGTTCTGCTCTCTCCTATCTACTGGTTCTCTCTCCTATCTACTGGTTCTGCTCTCTCCTATCTACTGGTTCTGCTCTCTCCTATCTACTGGTTCTCTCTCCTATCTACTGGTTCTCTCTCCTATCTACTGGTTCTGCTCTCTCCTATGTACTGGTTCTCTCTCCTATCTACTGGTTCTCTCTCCTATCTACTGGTTCTGCTCCCTCCTATTTACTGGTTCTGCTCTCTCCTTCCGACTGGTTCTGTTTCCTCCTATCTACTGGTTCTCTCTCCTATCTACTGGTTCTGCTCTCTCCTATCTACTGGTTCTCTCTCCTATCTACTGGTTCTCTCTCCTATCTACTGGTTCTCTCTCCTATCTACTGGTTCTGCTCTCTCCTATCTACTGGTTCTCTCTCCTATCTACTGGTTCTCTCTCCTATCTACTGGTTCTGCTCTCTCCTATCTACTGGTTCTGCTCTCTCCTTCCTACTGGTTCTGCTCTCTCCTATCTACTGGTTCTGCTCTCTCCTATCTACTGGTTCTGCTCTCTCCTATCTACTGGTTCTGCTCTCTCCTATCTACTGGTTCTGCTCTCTCCTTCCTACTGGTTCTGCTCTCTCCTATCTACTGGTTCTCTCTCCTTCCTACTGGTTCTGCTCTCTCCTATCTACTGGTTCTCTCTCCTATCTACTGGTTCTGCTCTCTCCTATCTACTGGTTCTGCTCTCTCCTATCTACTGGTTCTCTCTCCTATCTACTGGTTCTCTCTCCTATCTACTGGTTCTCTCTCCTATCTACTGGTTCTGCTCTCTCCTATCTACTGGTTCTGCTCTCTCCTATCTACTGGTTCTGCTCTCTCCTATCTACTGGTTCTGCTCTCTCCTTCCTACTGGTTCTGCTCTCTCCTATCTACTGGTTCTGCTCTCTCCTATCTACTGGTTCTCTCTCCTATCTACTGGTTCTCTCTCCTATCTACTGGTTCTGCTCTCTCCTATCTACTGGTTCTGCTCTCTCATATCTACTGGTTCTGCTCTCTCCTATCTACTGGTTCTGCTCTCTCCTATCTACTGGTTCTCTCTCCTATCTACTGGTTCTCTCTCCTATCTACTGGTTCTGCTCTCTCCCATCTACTGGTTCTACTCTCTCCTATCTACTGGTTCTGCTCTCTCCTATCTACTGGTTCTGTTCTCTCCTATCTACTGGTTCTCTCTCCTATCTACTGGTTCTCTCTCCTATCTACTGGTTCTCTCTCCTATCTACTGGTTCTCTCTCTCCTATCTACTGGTTCTCTCTCCTATCTACTGGTTCTCTCTCCTATCTACTGGTTCTCTCTCCTATCTACTGGTTCTCTCTCCTATCTACTGGTTCTCTCTCCTATCTACTGGTTCTCTCTCCTATCAACTGGTTCTGCTCACTCCTATCTACTGGTTCTCTCTCCTATCTACTGGTTCTCTCTCCTATCTACTGGTTCTCTCTCCTATCCACTGGTTCTCTCTCCTATCTACTGGTTCTGCTCTCTCCTATCTACTGGTTCTGCTCTCTCCTTCCCACTGGTTCTGCTCTCTCCTATCTACTGGTTCTGCTCTCTCCTATCTACTGGTTCTCTCTCCTATCTACTGGTTCTGCTCTCTCCTATCTACTGGTTCTCTCTCCTATCTACTGGTTCTCTCTCCTATCTACTGGATCTGCTCTCTCCTATCTACTGGTTCTGCTCTCTCCTATCTACTGGTTCTGCTCTCTCCTATCTACTGGTTCTGCTCTCTCCTTCCTACTGGTTCTCTCTCCTATCTACTGGTTCTGCTCTCTCCTATCTACTGGTTCTCTCTCCTATCTACTGGTTCTCTCTCCTATCTACTGGTTCTGCTCTTTCCTATCTACTGGTTCTGCTCTCTCCTTCCTACTGGTTCTGCTCTCTCCTATCTACTGGTTCTGCTCTCTCCTATCTACTGGTTCTGCTCTCTCCTATCTACTGGTTCTGCTCTCTCCTATCTACTGGTTCTCTCTCCTATCTACTGGTTCTGCTCTCTCCTATCTACTGGTTCTGCTCTCTCCTATCTACTGGTTCTGCTCTCTCTTTCCTACTGGTTCTGCTCTCTCCTATCTACTGGTTCTCTCTCCTATCTACTGGTTCTGCTCTCTCCTATCTACTGGTTCTGCTCTCTCCTATCTACTGGTTCTCTCTCCTATCTACTGGTTCTCTCTCCTATCTACTGGTTCTCTCTCCTATCTACTGGTTCTCTCTCCTATCTACTGGTTCTGCTCTCTCCTATCTACTGGTTCTCTCTCCTATCTACTGGTTCTCTCTCCTATCTACTGGTTCTGCTCTCTCCTATGTACTGGTTCTCTCTCCTATCTACTGGTTCTCTCTCCTATCTACTGGTTCTGCTCCCTCCTATTTACTGGTTCTGCTCTCTCCTTCCGACTGGTTCTGTTTCCTCCTATCTACTGGTTCTCTCTCCTATCTACTGGTTCTGCTCTCTCCTATCTACTGGTTCTCTCTCCTATCTACTGGTTCTCTCTCCTATCTACTGGTTCTCTCTCCTATCTACTGGTTCTGCTCTCTCCTATCTACTGGTTCTCTCTCCTATCTACTGGTTCTCTCTCCTATCTACTGGTTCTGCTCTCTCCTATCTACTGGTTCTGCTCTCTCCTTCCTACTGGTTCTGCTCTCTCCTATCTACTGGTTCTGCTCTCTCCTATCTACTGGTTCTGCTCTCTCCTATCTACTGGTTCTGCTCTCTCCTATCTACTGGTTCTGCTCTCTCCTTCCTACTGGTTCTGCTCTCTCCTATCTACTGGTTCTCTCTCCTTCCTACTGGTTCTGCTCTTTCCTATCTACTGGTTCTGCTCTCTCCTATCTACTGGTTCTGCTCTCTCCTATCTACTGGTTCTCTCTCCTATCTACTGGTTCTCTCTCCTATCTACTGGTTCTCTCTCCTATCTACTGGTTCTGCTCTCTCCTATCTACTGGTTCTGCTCTCTCCTATCTACTGGTTCTGCTCTCTCCTATCTACTGGTTCTGCTCTCTCCTTCCTACTGGTTCTGCTCTCTCCTATCTACTGGTTCTGCTCTCTCCTATCTACTGGTTCTCTCTCCTATCTACTGGTTCTCTCTCCTATCTACTGGTTCTGCTCTCTCCTATCTACTGGTTCTGCTCTCTCATATCTACTGGTTCTGCTCTCTCCTATCTACTGGTTCTGCTCTCTCCTATCTACTGGTTCTCTCTCCTATCTACTGGTTCTCTCTCCTATCTACTGGTTCTGCTCTCTCCTATCTACTGGTTCTACTCTCTCCTATCTACTGGTTCTGCTCTCTCCTATCTACTGGTTCTGTTCTCTCCTATCTACTGGTTCTCTCTCCTATCTACTGGTTCTCTCTCCTATCTACTGGTTCTCTCTCCTATCTACTGGTTCTCTCTCTCCTATCTACTGGTTCTCTCTCCTATCTACTGGTTCTCTCTCCTATCTACTGGTTCTCTCTCCTATCTACTGGTTCTCTCTCCTATCTACTGGTTCTCTCTCCTATCTACTGGTTCTCTCTCCTATCAACTGGTTCTGCTCACTCCTATCTACTGGTTCTCTCTCCTATCTACTGGTTCTCTCTCCTATCTACTGGTTCTCTCTCCTATCCACTGGTTCTCTCTCCTATCTACTGGTTCTGCTCTCTCCTATCTACTGGTTCTGCTCTCTCCTTCCCACTGGTTCTGCTCTCTCCTATCTACTGGTTCTGCTCTCTCCTATCTACTGGTTCTCTCTCCTATCTACTGGTTCTGCTCTCTCCTATCTACTGGTTCTCTCTCCTATCTACTGGTTCTCTCTCCTATCTACTGGATCTGCTCTCTCCTATCTACTGGTTCTGCTCTCTCCTATCTACTGGTTCTGCTCTCTCCTATCTACTGGTTCTGCTCTCTCCTTCCTACTGGTTCTCTCTCCTATCTACTGGTTCTGCTCTCTCCTATCTACTGGTTCTCTCTCCTATCTACTGGTTCTCTCTCCTATCTACTGGTTCTGCTCTTTCCTATCTACTGGTTCTGCTCTCTCCTTCCTACTGGTTCTGCTCTCTCCTATCTACTGGTTCTGCTCTCTCCTATCTACTGGTTCTGCTCTCTCCTATCTACTGGTTCTGCTCTCTCCTATCTACTGGTTCTCTCTCCTATCTACTGGTTCTGCTCTCTCCTATCTACTGGTTCTGCTCTCTCCTATCTACTGGTTCTGCTCTCTCTTTCCTACTGGTTCTGCTCTCTCCTATCTACTGGTTCTCTCTCCTATCTACTGGTTCTGCTCTCTCCTATCTACTGGTTCTGCTCTCTCCTATCTACTGGTTCTCTCTCCTATCTACTGGTTCTGCTCTCTCCTATCTACTGGTTCTGCTCTCTCCTATCTACTGGTTCTGCTCTCTCCTTCCTACTGGTTCTGCTCTCTCCTATCTACTGGTTCTCTCTCCTATCTACTGGTTCTCTCTCCTATCTACTGGTTCTGCTCTCTCCTATCTACTGGTTCTGCTCTCTCCTATCTACTGGTTCTGCTCTCTCCTATCTACTGGTTCTGCTCTCTCCTATCTACTGGTTCTGCTCTCTCCTATCTACTGGTTCTCTCTCCTATCTACTGGTTCTCTCTCCTATCTACTGGTTCTCTCTCCTATCTACTGGTTTAGCTCTTGCCTCTACTGTCACTAACATTACCGTGGAGGCTGCTTCTCCACTACTACTTTGAGCAGCTGTGCAGGAAGATAACACACCTGTGTGTGTGTGTGTGTGTGTGTGTGTGTGTGTGTGTGTTTTGTTGTGTTGTGTTGTGGTGTGGTGTGTGTGTGTGTGTGTGTGTGTGTGGTGTGGTGTGTGTGTGAACACATTGAGAAACTCAACTAAACCAATATCCTGAAAACTGAATGAGCCAATGACAGTGACATGTAAGTAATGAGGACAAGTTCTCTCGTAACCAGAATCATTAGAATCTGTAGCTGTGTGTTCTCAACTCTGTTCCAAAATAGAAATGTTCCATTTTAGTAGAGGGGAAAATAACATTTGCCGGAGGTTCATTATGTTTATGATTATTGCTATGCCTAGGAGTCTGTACTTCCTGCCTAGGAGTCTGTACTTCCTGCCCCGGAGTCTGTACGTCCTGCCTAGGAGTCTGTACTTCCTGTGGGGATTGTTTTTGCTACAAAATACATGAGATCACTGAATCTGAATAATTTACTTGCAAGATTTCCTTTTTGATAATGAATGTATTTGCAAAATATAGCAGGAGAGAATATTGACGGCTTTGAAATAGAAATAGCATCTAAAAATGTATCACTGTTCGGTCGTGTTCTTACTCACCGACCACATGTTCCTGTTAATGCCTGTGGTTTGAGCAGTATGTCTCTACTCCATCCTGCTTGCTCGTAGAAAAATGGTCCGAATGAGCTTCCCTGAATGAATCAACGTCACCATAGAAACCCAGCTGGTAGAAACCCCAAGTCATTCAGAGAATCCCAACCTAATGGCTGGGTGCAAGTCATTTCTTCTTCAGTTATTATCCATACAATGGAAGCCATTATAGAAGCCAGTGTGTCTCTGAATTGTGAAATAACGTTACATCTATCTGCCCTATTGTCAGGTGTAATAATAACCAAGTCTTTGTGTTGTCAGCCTGTTAACTAGACACAGCCATTAGAGCTAGTTACAGGTATTAACATGGGAACAGAATGGAGAGCTTTGTTAGCTGCTCTCATTGAGCTGAGAGAAGAAAACGTCTAATTTGACGTGAAGTAACTTCTGGATGAATAAAAGAGCCAGGAAACAAAAGGAGCCTTTTCTATGAGACTTTAATTGCAGAATAGAATGGAGCTCTTTTTACCTCCACTGAATGGGTGTAACAGTCCTGACCTGTTTTATGTTGTTTTTATGTGTTTATGGTCAGGGCATGTGTTTTGGGTGGGCAGTCTATGTTATTCGTTTCTATGTTGGTTTTGGTTTGCCTGGTATGGCTCTTGATTAGAGGCAGGTGGTTTGCATTTTCCTCTAATCAAGAGTCATATTTAGGTAGGGCATTCACACTGTTTGTTTGTGGGTGGTTGTCTCCTGTGTCTGTGTTATGTCTTACACCATAGGGATTGTTTCGGTTGTTCGTTTCGTTTTCGGTTTATGTAGTCTGTTCCTGTGTCAGCGTGCTTCGTGTATATGTAAGTTCGGTTGTTCAGGTCTGTCTACATCGTTTTGTTATTTTGTTAGTTATATCCAGTATAGTTCGTTTTCGTCTTTGTCTATTTTGTTTATTTAATAAATCATTATGTGTTCAAACTTCGCTGCGCCTTGGTTCCCTCAATACTCCTCCTTTTCCGAAAATGGAGAGGAGGAGGAACGCCTTAACAGAACCACCCACCAACCCAGAGCCAAGCAGCGGAGTCAAAGGAGAAAGGGACAGGAAAAGAAGGAGCAATGGACATGGGACGATGTGTTGGATGGAAAGGGTGTCTACACATGGGAGGAGATCCTAGCTGGTAGAGATCGCCTCCCATGGGAACAGCTGGAGGCACTGCGGAGAGCAGAGGCTACCGGAGAGAGGAACCGGAGCTATGAGGGAACGCGTCTGGCACGGAAGCCGAAAAAGCCCGTGAGTAACTCCCAAAAATTTCTTGGGGGGGGGGGCTAAAGGGTAGTGGGCCAAGGGCAGGTAGGAGACCTGCGCCCACTTCCCGGGCTTACCGTGGAGAGCGGGAGTACGGGCAGGCGCCGTGTTACGCAGTAGAGCGCACGGTGTCTCCTGTACGAGTGCATAGCCCGGTGCGGGTTATTCCACCTCCCCGCACTGGGAGGGCTAGATTGGGCATTGAGCCAGGTGTCATGAGGCCGGCTCAACGCGTCTGGTCTCCAGTGCGTCTCCTCGGGCCGGCATACATGGCACCTGCCTTACGCATGGTTTCCCCGGTTCGCCTACATAGGCCGGTGCGGGTTATTCCACCTCCCCGCACTGGTCGGGCAACCGGGAGCATTCAACCAGGTATGGTTGGGCAGGTTCAATGCTCAAGAGTGCCAGTACGCCTCCACGGTCCGGTATTTCCGGCACCACCTCCCCGCCCCAGCCTAGTACCTACAGTGTCTACACTATGCACTAGGCTACCAGTGCGTATCCTGAGCCCTGTTCCTCCTCCACGCACTCTCCCTGTGGTGCGTGTATTTAGCCCGGTGCCTCCAGTTCCGGCCCCACGCACTAAGCTACCAGTGCGTCTCCAGAGCCCTGAACCCACTGTATCTTCTCCCCCTACTAATCCTGATGTGCTTGTCCTCAGCCCGGCGTCACCAGTGCCGGTACCACGCATCAGGGATAGAGTAGGCTTTGAGAATACAGTGTGCCCTGTCCCTGCTCCCCGCACTAGTAGGAAGGTGCTTGTCATTAGCACGGTGCCTCCAGTTCCGGCACCACGCACCAGGTCTACAGTGCGCCATATCCGGCCAGAGCCATCCGTCTCCCCAGCGCCATCTGAGCCATCCGTCTCCCCAGCGCCATCTGAGCCATCCGTCTCTCCAGCGCCATCTGAGCCATCCGTCTCCCCAGCGCCATCTGAGCCATCCGTCTCCCCAGCGCCATCTGAGCCATCCGTCTGCCAGGAGCCTGCAAAGCCGCCCGTCTGCCATGAGCCTGCAAAGCCGCCCGTCTGCCATGAGCCTACAGAGCCGTCAGCCAGACAGGAGCCGCTAGAGCCATCAGCCAGACAGGAGCCGCTAGAGCCGTCAGCCAGACAGGATCTGCCAGAGCCGCCAACCAGACAGGATCTGCCAGAGCCGCCAACCAGACAGGATCTGCCAGAGCCGCCAACCAGACAGGATCTGCCAGAGCCGCCAACCAGACAGGATCTGCCAGAGCCGCCAACCAGACAGGATCTGCCAGAGCCGCCAACCAGACAGGATCTGCCAGAGCCGCCAACCAGACAGGATCTGCCAGAGCCGCCAGCGAGCCATGAGCAGCCAGAGCCGTCAGAGAGCCATGAGCAGCCAGAGCCGTCAGAGAGCCATGAGCAGCCAGAGCCGTCAAAGAGCCATGAGCAGCCAGAGCCGTCAGAGAGCCATGAGCAGCCAGAGCCGTCAGAGAGCCATGAGCAGCCAGAGCCGTCAGAGCGCCATGAGCGTCGAGAGCCGTCAGCCTGCCATGAGCGTCGAGAGCCGTCAGCCTGCCATGAGCGTCGAGAGCCGTCAGCCTGCCATGAGCGTCGAGAGCCGTCAGCCTGCCATGAGCGTCGAGAGCCGTCAGCCTGCCATGAGCGTCGAG
>NW_026600256.1:133107-175300 GCF_029448725.1 Salvelinus fontinalis
TTTTGTTTAGTCTACGTCGTGTTATATAATAAAGATGGCATATTTCCCTGACTCCGCATTTTGGTCCGAAGATCCTTCTCTTCTCACCTCATCCGAGGATGAGGAAAGCGACAGCTATAACAGAATAACCCACCAACAAAATGTGACCAAGCGGTATGGGAAAAATAAACGGAGTAAGGGACAGAAGAAGGAGCAATGGACATGGGAGGATTTATTGAATGGAAAAGGTGTCTACACATGGGAGGAGATCCTAGCTGGTAGAGATCGCCTCCCATGGGAACAGCTGGAGGCACTGAGGAGAGCGGAGGCTACCGGAGAGAGGAACCGGAATTATGAGGGGACACGTCTTGCACGGAAGCCCGAAAAGCCCGTGAGTAACTCCCAAAAATTTATTGGGGGGGGGCTAAAGGGTAGTGGGCTAAGGGCAGGTAGGAGACCTGCGCCCACTTCCCAGGCTAACCGTGGAGAGCGGGAGTACGGGCAGACACCGTGTTACGCAGTAGAGCGCACGGTGTCTCCTGTACGTGTGCATAGCCCAGTGCGGGTTATTCCACCTCCCCGCACTGGTAGGGCAAGATTGGGCATTGAGCCAGGTGTCATGAGGCCGGCTCAACGCGTCTGGTCTCCAGTGCGTCTCCTCGGGCCGGCATACATGGCACCTGCCTTACGCAGGGTTTCCCCGGTTCGCCTACACAGCCCGGTGCGGGTTATTCCACCTCCCCGTACTGGGCGGGCGACCGGGAGCATTCAACCAGGTAAGGTTGGGCAGGCTCAATGCTCAAGAGAGCCAGTACGCCTGCACGGTCCGGTATTTCCGGCGCCACCTCCCCGCCCCAGCCTAGTACCTACAGTGCCTATATTACGCACTAGGCTACCAGTGCATTTCCAGAGCCCTGTTCCTCCTCCACGCACTCTCCCTATAGTGCGTGTATCCAGTTCAGTGCCTCCAGTTCCGGTCCCACGCACTAAGCCACCTGTGCGTCTCCTAAGTCCTGTACACACTGTCACTTCTCCCCGTACTAGTCCTGAGGTGCGTGCCCTCAGCCAGGTGCCACCAGTGCCGGTACCACGCACCAGGTATAGAGTACGCTTTGAGAGTTCAGTGTGCCCTGTCCCTGCTCCACGCACTAGTAGGAGGGTGCTTATCATTAGCCCGGTGCCACCAGTCCCGGCACCACGCACCAGGCCTACAGTGCGCCTCAGCCGGCAGGAGTCTGCCGTCTGCACAGCGATGACTGAACTGCCCGTTTGCCAAGCGCCATCTGAGCCATCCGTCTCCCCAGCGCCATCTGAGCCATCCGTCTCCCCAGCGCCATCTGAGCCATCCGTCTCCCCAGCGCCATCTGAGCCATCCGTCTGCAATGAGCCTGCAAAGCCGCCCGTCTGCCATGAGCCTGCAAAGCCGCCCGTCTGCCATGAGCCTACTGAGCCGTCCGCCAGACAGGAGCCGCTAGAGCCGCCAGCCAGACAGGAGCCGCTAGAGCCGTCCGTCAGACAGGAGCTGCCAGAGCCGCCAACCAGACAGGAGCTGCCAGAGCCGCCAACCAGACAGGATCTGCCAGAGCCGCCAACCAGACAGGATCTGCCAGAGCCGCCAATCAGACAGGAGCAGCCAGATCAGTCAGCGAGCCATGAGCAGCCAGAGCCGTCAGAGAGCCATGAGCAGCCAGAGCCGTCAGAGAGCCATGAGCAGCCAGAGCCGTCAGAGAGCCATGAGCAGCCAGAGCCGTCAGAGAGCCATGAGCGTCGAGAGCCGTCAGCCTGCCATGAGCGTCGAGAGCCGTCAGCCTGCCATGAGCGTCGAGAGCCGTCAGCCTGCCATGAGTGTCGAGAGCCGTCAGCCTGCCATGAGCGTAGAGAGCCGTCCAGCCAGGACCTGCCAGAGCCGTCCAAACAGGACCTGCCAGAGTCTTTCAGCCGGGATCTGCCCCTTGTCCCGGTGTTGCCCCTTGTCCCGGTGCTGCCCCTTGTCCCGGTGCTGCCCCTTGTCCCGGTGCTGCCCCTTATTCCAGTGATGGTCCTTATCCTGGTGCTGCCCCTTGTTCTGGTGCTGCCCCTTGTCCCGGTGCTACCCCTTGTCCCGGTGCTGCCCCTTGTCCCGGTGCTAGCTGTTTATTTAGGGGAAGGTAGTGTTAGGGTGGTCAGTAGAAGGGGTAGAAAGAAGAGGGGAGTGACTATGGTGGTGCGGGGACAGCGTCCTGAACCGGAACCACCACCGTGGTCAACTGCCCACCCGGACCCTCCCCTGGACTTTGTGCTGGTGCGCCCGGCGTTCGCACCTTGGGGGGGGGGGGTACTGTAACAGTCCTGACCTATTTATGTTAGTTTTTATGTGTTTTTGGTCAGGGCATGTGTTTTGGGTGGGCAGTCTATGTTATCTGTTTCTATGTTGGTTTCGGTTTGCCTGGTATGGCTCTTTTTTTTTTATTTTTTTTTTTAATTTTTTTTTCTTCTTAGGGGAGGATCAGCTTAGTATTGCGGAAAGAATGTTGCTTCCAATGTAATTGTCTGCATCATTTCCATTCCCCCATATTTTTTGGGGTAAATATATGTATCCATACACGTATGCATACATATACACATATATACATACACATACCTATATAGACATACATACTTTAAAGAATATGCCTTTATAATTATTCCCCGCGACCCTACCACCAATCCCCCAATTGGAGTAAACTTATAAACACTTCTGCTTTTACCTTCAATTTCTACATCTTATACCTATCTTACAGACACAGTCCACTTTACAACAGTTCTCTCTTATTTGTTCTTAGTCCTTCCTCTATTTCTGTTGTCCATCCAATTTTATTTCCACTTGTAACTGTGCTATTTCACAAAAGCTCCGCACCTATACACATTTCACAGATCCCGTATGCCCTATATTGTTTATCTTGTTATTAGTCCCACCCTTCAGCTCCACCCAACCCCTCCCATCTATCTTCCAACATCATCCATTTCGGATTTCTATTTGCCATACATTTCTCAACTGTGCTGTGATGCTTCACAAAAGACCTGAACCTTCCTATTCTCATAGCTTCTACAGATTGTAAATTAAAAATAAACATCTTTGCCAAAATAATTATTATATTATTGATTGATTGACTATGGCTTTTCAAATCCCCCAGTATTGCTATCTGTAGCGTTAGTTTTAGGCAAATGTTGCAATTCTTCAGCCATTCCTGGACCTGTGACCAAAAACGAGCTACATATGGACAATACCAAAATAAATGATCTAATGACTCTGCCTCCTCACAACAGAATCTGCAGAGCTGGGAAGATTGTATACCCCATATATATAACATTCTATTAGTTGCAAGAATTTTGTACAGTAATTTATATTGAAAAATTCGAAGTTTTGAATCCGGCGTTGTTTTGCGTATCAATTCATAAACCATGTGCCATGGAATGGGTACATCGAAAATCTCTTCCCAACTATTTTGCAATTTGTATGGCACAGCTGTTAGTTTTTTGGTCCTTAAATGAAATTGGTATATGTTTTTATTTATCACACTTTTCTTTAACCATTTTTGTTCTTTAATACAGGGCCGACATACAAGTTCCTTACTTTTTTCCCCTTCTACTTGCCTCTTCCATTTTTGTGGTAATGCTGCAATTAATTGGTTGTAATTTTGGGTAGAGCAGACTTTTCCATATGTCTGTGTTAGCTGCATGTGTGACATAACTCCACCAGTCCTATTTATGATATCATTCACAAAAATTATACCTTTTTTAAACATTTCTTCGATAAATACAGTTTTTTTATCAATTATTATATTTGAATTTAACCACAATATTTGTTGTACTATTTGTTCCGTCCTTTCAGGTGGATTAAACTGAAATTGCAACCAACTTTCTAAGGCTTGTTTAAAGAATAAGGATAATTTGGAGATCATTTCCTTTTCAAACAACCGAAAGTGAGCAGGTGTAATCTGAATAAAGGGAAAAAGGCCCTTCTTGAACATAGGATGAGACATTCGTACCAGTTTACTAGAGAACCAGTTTGGATTTAAGTATAACTTTTGTATGACCGATGCCTTTAGTGAGAGGTCTAATGCTTTAATATTTAATAATTTCTGCCCTCCAAATTCATATTCGTTATATAAATAGGCCCTTTTAATTTTATCTGGCTTGCCGTTCCAAATAAAATTGAATATTTTTTGTTCATATAATTTAAAAAACAGGTCACTAGGTGTAGGCAAAACCATAAGCAAATAGGTAAACTGTGATATGACTAAAGAGTTAATTAGGGTGATTTTTCCACAAATAGACAGGTATTTTCCTTTCCATGGTAGCAAGATCTTATCTATTTTTGCTAACTTTCTATAAAAATTTATTGGAGTGAGATCATTTCTTTCTTTTGGGATTTTTATACCGAGTATGTCCACATCTCCGTCAGACCATTTAATTGGTAAACTACATGGCAATATAAAATGTGTATTTTTTAGTGATCCAATACGTAATATGGTACATTTATCATAATTTGGTTTTAATCCAGAGAGGATAGCAAAGGTATCTAGATCCTCTATGAGGCCCTGGAGAGACTCTAGTTGTGGTTTTAAAAGAAAACATGAATCATCAGCGTACAATGACACCTTAGTTTTTAAGCCATGGATTTCTAATCCTTTAATATTAATGTTTGATCTAATTTTAACAGCTAACATTTCGATGGCAATAATAAATAGATATGCCGATAGTGGACAACCTTGTTTTACTCCTCTAGATAGTTTAAAACTTTCTGAGATGTAGCCATTATTTACTATTTTACACCTAGGGTTACTATACATAATTTTAACCCATTTTATAAGAGATTCCCCAAAATTGAAATATTCTAGGCATTTATATATAAACTCCAGTCGTACTTTATCAAAAGCCTTTTCAAAATCAGCTATGAAAACCAGGCCTGGTGTCCCCGATATCTCATAGTGTTCTATTGTTTCCAGTACTTGCCTTATATTATCTCCAATGTATCGTCCATGTAAAAAACCTGTCTGATTAGGATGAATAATATCTGACAAAACTTTTTTTATTCTATGCGCCAAGCATTTTGCTAGGATTTTTGCATCACAACACTGAAGTGTAAGAGGTCTCCAATTTTTTAATTGGACTGGATCTTTATATATACCACTTGGGTCCTGTTTCAGTAATAACGATATCAGACCTTCTTGTTGTGTGTCTGATAATCTACCATTTATATAGGAGTGGTTAAAACAAGTTAATAATGGTCCTTTGAGTATATCAAAGGATATACTCAAAGGACCATTGGCTCTTGATTAGAGGCAGGTGGTTTGCATTTTCCTCTAATCAAGAGTCATATTTAGGTAGGGCATTCTCACTGTTTGTTGGTGGGTGATTGTCTCCTGTGATGTTTCGTGTTGTTCGATATATATTCACAAACGGGACTGTTTGGCTGTTCGTTTTGTTTCGATGTCGTCTGTCGCCTGTTCGTAAGTTTATGTTTTAGTTATATGAGTTTATGTTCAGGTTTTCGTCGACGTCGTTTTGTTATTTTGTAAGTGTTGAAAGTGTTTTGTTTTGTTTAGTCTACGTCGTGTTATATAATAAAGATGGCATATTTCCCTGACTCCGCATTTTGGTCCGAAGATCCTTCTCTTCTCACCTCATCCGAGGATGAGGAAAGCGACAGCTATTACACCCAGTCCTGTGATGCACGATTCCCAAGGTTGGATGATAAAGACTTCCTCAGAAATTCAAAGTATTTGATTTCGCAACATGGAGAGGGAGTCACCTAAATATTTATTGTCAAGGAACAAGGGACACAATATGATTTCCTTATTCCGTAAACTGTTAACGTTGCTGACAGGCCTATTGAAAACATTTATTTTAGCAGGTGAAAATGTACGGAGAACAAAATAAAACCCTTTTGATAAATTAATTGTTAACGTTGCTGATAGGCCTATTGAAAACATTTATTTTAGCAGGTGAAAATGTACGGAGAACAAAATAAAACCCTTTTGATAAATTAATTGTTAACGTTGTTTTGTTTTATAGCTCTATTTAATGCTCCATGGCTAATTTGAGTTTTTCTAGATTTAAAACGTACAACAACATTTATAAAGCAAACATTAACCCTTAGGTCTTTGCACAGAAAGTAGTTACATTATTTAAGCATATGTTGCAGAACAGTGATTACACATTATTTTCTCAGAATATTGACCAAAAAAAAAATTGATTTTAAGGTGGTTAGGCATCAAGTGACGGAGTTGACAAGCCACTTACGGAGTTGACAACAGATACTCAAAACAGACATGTTTTTGCCTCTAAAAGTAAAAGTTCAATAGAAACATTTGTAAAGTTTGGAAAATAATTCATTTAAAAATCCCCAATAAAAACAACCCTTCAATTAGATTTTTCAGCACTCTGACAGAGTTGATGTTTACCTTCATTCAAAATTCATATTCTAGCATAATCTATCAATCAGGCAGAGAGAGTTGACAGTTGGTTGTTTCCATGGTAATTCCAATATTGTTTGTTTAAATATATTTATGCAATAAGACACCTCTGGGGTTTGTGGTAAATGGCCAATATCCCACAGCTAAGGGCTGTGTCCAGGCACTCCACGATGCGTCGTGCCTAAGAACAGCCCTAAGCCGTGGTGTATTGGCCATATACCACACCTCCTCGTGCTTAATTAGAGAACTTTCCAGACCATGAGTGGTCTTGTTGCACTACATGTAATGAGGACATGAATAAGAGGTCATTATGGTATAGCTGACCCTGCTCATTCCTGATTTGAATTCACCAAATCTCCAGACACATCTTTTAGGAATCGCAATTTCGAGATAAATAATCTTTAAAGTCACGGAAGGCTATTGCAAGAAACAACAAGATTTTTTCAGTTAATCTCCATTATTGCCCCCAAAAATGTAACACTATTTTGGAGTTTCAAATGGCCATCCTTTTCCCCGGGCATTGAGCCGACATGGAAATTAATAATATTGAAAGTATTTAGAAAATGGAAGAAGAAAATAAATAATGTTTGTTTGTGGACCAAGTTGACAGAGGTTGATCACTCATATGTTTGGGAGCAGACATATTAATGCGCGTAATTCCTCTGGCATCCTGCATATAGATTTGAGGATACCCCCGGGGCCCCACACTTCACCAAGAAAGAATGTATCGAACGACAGTTGGTCCCGTTCCGTTCTTACCTTCTAGCGTCACCTCTCTCCCGGCTCGTTTGAGCCCCTGCACCGCCTCGTCATGCGTAGCGTCCCGCAGGTTCACACCGTTCACCGATAGAATCGCGTCACCGACATATAAGGCTTGGGTTTGATCCGCAGCCAGACCTTTGAAGATCTTACTAATAAGTATCGGCATTTTATTCTCTTTTCCTCCCTTTATGCTGATGCCGAGTCCTCCTACCTCTTGCTTTATTACTTTCACACATCTTTTTCTGTTGGCGATCGCCTCTGGGACTTGCTCCTGTAAATCCGTGAAAGCTGTCCTCACCGCAGTTTTCGGACTGTTTGTGTGATCCGGGTGAGTTGCGTTGCACCCGTAAGATCCATTGGTGATGCCGTTTAGGGTCACATTCTCTCCCAGGTCCTCGCAACTCAACGTTAGAGCTTCTTCGTTCAAGTTGGCCAAAACTTTGTGCCATCGGTCCCTCACTAAAACCTCCAAAAAGCCACTTTTTTGTACTCTGTTCCCCGAAATTACTGTAGCTACCGCCATCTTTGAAGCATTCTTAAAATGCCATGTGATTAAAACTCACATAGGACTTTACCCCCGAACTTCTCACCATGGCTTTCCCAATAGTTCAGCAACTTCAGCTAACGGCTCTTTTTTTTGGCAACATAACCTAGTCCCTACTCCAACAGCCCATATCCTCTTTGGGTGGAGCAAACTGGAAGGGCAATCCCACTAAGCAAATCACATTTCTATCCACACAGAACACTGCCGAGAGCTGTGCTCAAGTTCAAATGACATGTGTAGCCCACACTAACGTCATTTTAGAGCCTCATACCTTATTACACCCGTATTACATACATTATTACCACCCTGTGACAAACATTACCAGGCATGCTTGGTTTTATTCAGAGGGCGATCCGTGTAAAGGAATGTCCCAATGTTGGGACAGTTGGCACTTCGGAGGTGTCCTCCTAGTAGACTGTTGTCTGTCCCGCTCTCTCTCCTGCGCGGTCCATGCAGCATGCCAGGTGCGCATTGTTTGCTCGGCTTCAGCAGCGGATTTGTTGGGTTTAAACACAAAACTTGCATAAAAAAAAGTGAAGTCGTATTTCCTAACATCTCACGGACTAAATGCACTTTCAATGGTAAATAAACGTGTAAAATAGTCTATAGTAGCCCAATAATCTACAAATATGCATTATTATAGGCTAATTGGTAAAGAGCATATTCTATGAGTTATTTGTAATGGATCATATACTAGCCGTGGTCTTTACATTTTTCCAACGAAAAACGAGGAGAACTTTACAGAAATATGTAAACGCCATCTGAAACACGATGAGAGAACGTTACAGAAGCACTGTGTGTTAGCGCCATCTGAAACACGATGAGAGAACGTTACAGAAGTACTGTGTGTTAGCGCCATCTGATGGTGGAGAGAGAACCGGCGTAGCCCTGCTGTCTGTCACGATATACAATCTATACTCCTGCTGTCTGTCACAATATACAGTCTATACTCCTGCTGTCTGTCACAATATACAGTCTATACTCCTGCTGTATGCCACGATATACAGTTTATAGTCCTGCTTTATGTCACAATATACAGTCTATACTCCTGCTGTCTGTCACAATATACAGTCTATATTCCTGCTGCCTGTCACAATATACAGTATATGAGTTTTCTGAGCAAAAATGTATAAATATTTATTTTGAGTAAAAAATGTATGTTGGACATAAAGCTGTAAATATACCAGCAGATCAGATCCAAGTGATTTTAATTTCTGAAATCTGTTCTAAAGTATTTCCATGCATAATAGAGAGATATGTGTGATTGTACACAAGTGTAAGCAAGGTTTGAAATGTTTTAGTCAAATATTGTATCTGTTTGGGCTTCTAGCGGTCAATTTGGAGTCTACAAATGATTTGTAATTATGTTCTGGCATGCTGGCCATCCGCTCTACTTGATGATTGGCTGAATCTGGTTGATGATTGGCTGAATCTGGTTGATGATTGGCTGAATCTGGTTGATGATTGTCTGAATCTAGTTGATGATTGGCTGAATTTAGTTGATGATTGGCTGAATCTAGTTGATGATTGGCTGAATCTAGTTGATGATTGGCTGAATCTAGTTGATGATTGGCTGAATCTGGTTGATGATTGGCTGAATTTAGTTGATGATTGTTTGAATCTAGTTGATGATTGGCTGAATCTAGTTGATGATTGGCTGAATCTAGTTGATGATTGGCTGAATCTAGTTGATGATTGGCTGAATCTAGTTGATGATTGGCTCAATCTGGTTGATGATTGGCTGAATCTAGTTGATGATTGGCTGAATCTAGTTGATGATTGGCTGAATCTAGTTGATGATTGGCTGAATCTAGTTGATGATTGGCTGAATCTGGTTGATGATTGGCTGAATTTAGTTGATGATTGTTTGAATCTAGTTGATGATTGGCTGAATCTAGTTGATGATTGGCTGAATTTAGCTGATGATTGGCTGAATTTAGTTGATGATTGGCTGAATCTCGTTGATGATCATTGGTCTATAGCTAATCTTTTCTCTGCGTCTTTCAATATTTATAGGCCTATTTCTGAGAACCGATCTTCATTTTTTCTTTGTATAATATCAAAACAGTTTTTGCTCCTCTTCTGGTGTGTTGAGGAGAGAGTTCTTTCTGTCCTGGGAATAGACAACAGAAACATCTCTATTAATATACACATCTGATCTGCTCAGGAATCATTTTTCATCATTTTGAGATCAGGCTAAATAAATCTATCCCAGAGTAAAGTCTACCTAGCCCTTTCTATGGGGGAAGCCGAAACTACACCACAGTTCCTATTTAGTGCACTACTTTTGACCAGGGCCTATATGGTTCTGGTCAGAAGTAGTGCACTATAGGGATTAGGGTGCTATTTCCTGTTTCCGAAAGCTCCGTATCCAGTGGCGACCCGTCATTCAGGGCTGGTGGGGCAGAGCCTCACCTGTTTTAAACCCAACCTGTTAAGCTAAACCAAAAAACTTTTAGTTTATTGTTGCCTGTTTTGCATATGCTATTTTGGCATTAATACGTGTCACACATCAGTTTGCAAACAATGTTTAAAAAATAATAATAATTGAGTTAATAAAGCCACATACAAACATGTTTTGCTTTCTTGAGTAAGGCAGCTCCAAAATGCAGGTGTTTCAGCCTACCTCAGTGCTTTCTGTGTCGGTGGAGCAGCCAGCGGAATATACGGAGCGTAGGGGTTGGTAATATTCTCTAGTTGCGCCGTGATTGGCTCAGTGTTCTGTCACTCATGGGGACACTACTTCACCAGAAAATAAATTCAAGCCCCTTGGATGCTGCCATAGAGTTACATTAGAAGTGCCCATCCGGCCTCCCGAGTGGCGCAGAAGTCTCAGGCACTGCATTGCAGTACTTGAGGCGTCACTACAGACCCGGGTTCGATCCCAGGCTGTGTCACAACCGGCCGTGACCGGGAGTCCCATAGGGCGGTGCACAATTGGCCCAGTGTCGTCTGGGTTAGGGGAGAGTTTGGCCAGGGGGGCTTTACTTGGCTCATGGCGCTCTAGCGCCTCCTTGTGTCGGGCTGTGCGCCTGCAGGCTGACTTCGTCAGTTGGGTGGTGTTTCCTCTGACATTTTGGTGCAGCTGGCTTCCGGGTTAAGCGGGTGGGTGTTAAGTGGTTTGGTTTGTAATGTTTGGCAGGATGCATGACTCGACCTTCGCCTCTCCTGAGCCCATTGGGGAGTTGCAGCAATGAGACAAGATCGTAATTGGATCGCAGTTGGGGATCACGAAAAAGAGACAACAGAGGTTCAAACTGTACATACCAGTTCCTACATTTTAATATAAAAATAGATTTGATCAAACAAAACTATCCTACATTTTATCTCTGGGACCCTCAGGATGACAAATCAGAGCAAGATTACTGAATGTAAGTACATTATTTATCTTCAGAGGTGAATGTATCAAACCAGTTGCCGTGATAAAAGTTTTTTGTTGTTGTGCACTCTCCTCTAACAACAGCATGGTATTTGTTCACTGTAATAGCTACTGTAAATTGGACAGTGCAGTTAGATAAACAAGAATGTAATCTTTCTGCCCATATAAGACATGTCTGTAAAATTTGCTGTTACTTACAGCATCATTCTAGTCACATTAGCGCACGTTAGCAACAACCGTCCCGGTATAGGGACACCGATCCCGTAGATCCTTACTAAATCTCAGACTTCAGTGAGTTCAAGACTCAGAAATATTGAGATTTCCCAGTTCCGAGTTATCAGTTGTTTTGAACGCGGCAGAAGTCATGCTGGATTGACAGCATGGTCAATGTTAAGAGACTACCTGATTGGTTGATTATAATGATATATAGGAGAAAGTAATGACATATTTAGAGAAGGAGAAAAAGAAAGAGCATTAACAAGAGAGGAGAAAGAGCGGAAGAGAGAGAGAGAAAGAGGGCGATAACATGAGGGGAAGAGAGCATTAACAAGAGAGGAGAGAGAGCGGAAGAGAGATCATTAAAAAGAGAGGAGAGAGAGAGGAAGAGAGAGCGTTACAAGAGAGGAGAGAGAGAGAGTAAGAGAGATCATTAAAAGAGCGGAGAGAGAGAGGAAGAGAGATCATTAAAAAGAGAGGAGAGAGAGAGGAAGAGAGAGAGGAAGAGAGATCATTAAAAAGAGAGGAGAGAGCGGAAGAGAGAGAGGAAGAGAGCATTAACAAGAGAGGAGAGAGAGCAGAAGAGAGATCATTAAAAAGAGAGGAGAGAGAGAGGAAGAGAGAGAGAAAGAGAGCATTAACAAGAGAGGAGAGAGAGCGGAAGAGAGATCATTAAAAAGAGAGGAAGAGAGAGAGGAAGAGAGATCATTAAAAAGAGAGGAGAGAGAGAGGAAGAGAGAGCGTTACAAGAGAGGAGAGAGAGAGAGGAAGAGAGATCATTAAAAGAGAGGAGAGAGAGAGGAAGAGAGATCATTAAAAAGAGAGGAGAGAGAGAGGAAGAGAGAGAGGAAGAGAGCATTAACAAGAGAGGAGAGAGAGAGGAAGAGAGAGAGGAAGAGAGCATTAACAAGAGAGGAGAGAGAGAGGAAGAGAGATCATTAAAAAGAGAGGAGAGAGAGGAAGAGAGAGAGGAAGAGAGCATTAACAAGAGAGGAGAGAGAGAGGAAGAGAGAGCATTAACAAGAGAGGAGAGAGAGAGGAAGAGAGAGAGGAAGAGAGCATTAACAAGAGAGGAGAGCGAGAGGAAGAGAGATCATTAAAAAGAGAGGAGAGAGAGAGGAAGAGAGCATTAACAAGAGAGGAGAGAGAGTGGAAGAGAGAGCATTAACAAGAGGAGAGAGAGAGAAAGAGAGATCATTAAAAAGAGAGGAGAGAGAGAGGAAGAGAGAGAGGAAGAGAGCATTAACAAGAGAGGAGAGAGAGAAAGAGAGAGAGGAAGAGAGAGAGGAAGAGAGCATTAACAAGAGAGGAGAGAGAGAGGAAGAGAGAGAGAGGAAGAGAGAGAGGAAGAGAGCATTAACAAGAGAGGAGAGAGAGAGGAAGAGAGAGAGGAAGAGAGCATTAACAAGAGAGGAGAGAGAGAAAGAGAGAGAGGAAGAGAGAGAGGAAGAGAGCATTAACAAGAGGAGAGAGAGAGAAAGAGAGATCATTAAAAAGAGAGGAGAGAGAGAGGAAGAGAGAGAGGAAGAGAGCATTAACAAGAGAGGAGAGAGAAAGAGAGAGAGGAAGAGAGAGAGGAAGAGAGCATTAACAAGAGGAGAGAGAGAGAAAGAGAGATCATTAAAAAGAGAGGAGAGAGAGAGGAAGAGAGAGAGGAAGAGAGCATTAACAAGAGAGGAGAGAGAGAAAGAGAGAGAGGAAGAGAGAGAGGAAGAGAGCATTAACAAGAGAGGAGAGAGAGAGGAAGAGAGAGAGAGGAAGAGAGCATTAACAAGAGAGGAGAGAGAGAGGAGAGAGGAAGAGAGCATTAACAAGAGAGGAGAGAGAGAGGAAGAGAGAGAGAGGAAGAGAGCATTAACAAGAGAGGAGAGAGAGAGGGAGAGAGGAAGAGAGCATTAACAAGAGAGGAGAGAGAGAAAGAGAGAGAGGAAGAGAGCATAAACAAGAGAGGAGAGAGAGGAAGAGAGAGAGGAAGAGAGCATTAACAAGAGAGGAGAGAGAGAGGAAGAGAGAGCGGAAGAGAGCATTAACAAGAGGAGAGAGAGATGAAGAGAGAGAGGAAGAGAGCATTAACAAGAGAGGAGAGAGAGAGGAAGAGAGAGAGAGAGAACGGAGTAATAAGCATTTTAGGCTAATGAGGCATATTGTTGTTACTTTTATGTGCAAATTAGATATGAAACAAGACTAATGTTATTTGTGTGAATTACCTTCAAAATAAACAAACAATAGCAGTGCATTTCATTAGTAATCATATTAGTTTATTTCTGTATAATTGAAATAGTCAATACCATGTCATTACCTAATTAATTCATAACAGACTAACACATTTATAGTGAGGTCTAAACATAGTTAGGCCTGATTATGAACAACCAGACAATGTTTATGGAACTGTTTATGAGGCACATGTATTTATTGAATATAATGTGGGATTAGCGCTGAATTTCGATCTCCTGATTGTTGATCACCTGCAAACGTGAGGAGACGTGTGAGAGTTTGTAGTCGCACGCCGTCAATCAAACCCTTTTGTTGTGTGTCTGCCGGTCGAAACATGTACGTAACGATCAACAGTTCCAACTATGACGTGAGCATGTTGATCAGCTGAAACGTAGAGATGAAGCTGTAGAAATGTAAAGGCTTACCTTGTATTTCCTTGTTTATTGAAGAGGGTTGAGTCTTGTTTCCTGATCGGGTTTTTACAGGCAAACAGTGGGTGCGTTCGAGAGCATGATACAGGTTACAGGTATAGCGGAAGTCGCTTATTCCCGGGGCGATGTACGTGTTTATATCCCCAAAGTATACACTACCGGTCAAAAGTTTTAGAACACCTACTCATTCAAGGGTTTTTCTTTATTTTTACTATTTTCTACATAGTAGAATTATAGTGAAGACATCAAAACTATGAAATAACACATATGAAATCATGTAGTACCCCAAAAAAGTGTTAAACAAATCAAAATATATTTTAGATTCCTCAAATAGCCACCCTTTGCCTTGATGACAGCTTTGCACATGCTTGGCATTCTCTCAACCAGCTTCATGAGGAAGTCACCTGGAATGTATTTCAATTAACAGGTGTGCCTTCTTAAAAGTTAATATGTGGAATTTCTTTCCTTATCAGGAATCAAGGTAAGACCCAAGTGCAGACTGTGAAGTAACAATGTTTATTGTAACCACATGGGCAGGCAAACAACAAGTCAAGGCAGGCAGGGGCCGACAATCCAGAGTAGGAGCAAAGGTACAGGAAGGCAGGCAGGCTCAGGCAGAGTGGTCATGCGGGCGGGTACAGGGTCAGGACAGGGACAGGGTCAGGCTCAGGGCCAGAGTGGTCATGCGGGCGGGTACAGGGTCAGGACAGGCAAGGGTCAAAAACCAGGAGGACAAGAAAAATAGAGACTGGGAAACCACAGGATGACCTCTGGTAAACTTGACAAACAAGACGAACTGGCAAAGACAGACAGAAAACACAGGTATAAATACCCAGGGGATAAGTGGGGAAGATGGGCGACACCTGGAGGGGGGTGGAGACAAGCACAAGTGAAACAGATCGGGGCGTGACATTCCTTTTTAACGCTCCCTCACTCCCTGGTACAGGCATGAGTGAAGTTTTCATTTGACTTTATTAGGCCAAATTTTTGTTCGTTGTCCTGTTTATTTGTTTTTGTAAATACTTGTAGAGTGGCCGGCAATATTAATTCTTCACCTTCCAAATAAAAAGCCTCACTTTGGCAACAAAAACCCCATCAACTTTGTCAGCATCCTCACTGTTAAAATCCTACGCCTGGTTCAACCTCATGGTATTATTTAAAGAACACCTTTCTCTTTATAATGTTGACAGACTATTCCAAGATCCAGGACAGTCTGGCCCACAGTGTTGGAGTTTATGTTGCAGCAGTAAATCCAGTGGGTATACAGAGATTAAATACAAACGTCCAGTGTATTTTATAACTGTCGATTGGGATAAATCTGGCCTGAATATTTCTTGGCCCCGATTTACGAGTGTCTGACTCCACCGTGGAACCCCAAAGGAAGGATGACCCAAACAAGCACTTAGTCTACCTCCCAAACGGCTCCTTATTCCTCTTATAGTGCACTACATTTGTAGTGCATTGTATATGGCGAAAGGGCGCCATTGGGCATTGGTCAAAAGTAGTGTACTATGTAGGGAATAGGATGCCATGTAAAAAAAAAAACGGGCTTATTATTTTTGTGTAATGAAGGACGTGGTTCCTGTGGCAAGTCAGTGTAGTGAAACAGCAGGGAAGAGACATGCAGCTCATAATAAAGAGCTATGTTGAAGAGTTGCTACTGTTCTCACGTGTGTGTGTGTGTGTGTGTGTGTGTGTGTGTGTGCGTGGGTGTGTGCGTGCGTGTGTGCGCGTGCGTGTGTGTGCGTGCGTGCGTGTTTGTGTGCGTGCGTGCGTGCGTGCGTGCGTGTGTGTGTGTGTGCGCGCGTGTGTGTGCGTGTGTACGTGCGTGTGTGTGCGTGCGTGTGTTTGTGTGCGTGTGTGCGTGTGTGTGTGGGCGTGTGTGTGTGTGTGCGCGTGTGTGTGTGTGCGTGCGTGCGTGCGTGCGTGCGTGTTTGCTTGTGGGCATGTGTGTGTGTGCGTGCGTGTGTGTGTTTGTGTGCGTACGTGTGTGCGTGCGTGTGTGTGTGTGTGTGCGTGGGGTTTGTGTGTGTGTGTGCGTGCGTGTGTGTGCGTGTGCGCGTGTGTGTGCGTGTGGTTTGTGTGTGTGTGTGTGCTGAGGAGACTGTACTTCAGGACATGTGGTCTCATTTAAAACATATTCCCATCCAGGGTTTGACTTACAGTTCCGTAGTTTAGTTTTTAAAAGGTGTAGAGTTACATAATGAATTGCATTAACACCTAATCAATGTATTCATTTCATATGGAATTCATGTTTTTTTGTAGGTGGTGTGGTTCTATAGGCTACTGTTTCAGGGCTCCAGGCTTTCAGACCCACGTTACCACCTCCCCACTGTGTGCTGCAGCAGGACTCCCAGACCCATCTGGCTCGGTACCTCCACAAACACCATGTATCTGTAAGTGTAGGACTACATACAGACAGAGATCCATAGTATTGTTGAGGATAGGCCATGTTAACCAGGAGCATGCCCCCTGGGTCAAATAGAAACGAGAATATATGGCAAACATATGTGTGTGTGTGTGTGTGTGTGTGTGTGTGTGTGTGTGTGTGTGTGTGTGTGTGTGTGTGTGTGTGTGTGTGTGTGTGTGTGTGTGTGTGTCTGTGTGTGTGTGTGTGTGTGTGTGTGTGTGTGTGTACAACATGTCTAGGTGAATACTATAGATGCTGAAATACAATATATGGCCTCTAAATGTGTTACATGGTGTGGTAACATAATGTAGTGTTTACCCTGCTATAGTTTACATGGTGTGGTAACATAATGTAGTGTTTACCCTGCTATAGTTTACATGGTGTGGTAACATAATGTAGTGTTTACCTTCCCCTGCTATAGTTTACATGGTGTGGTAACATAATGTAGTGTTTACCCTGCTATAGTTTACATGGTGTGGTAACATAATGTAGTGTTTACCCTGCTATAGTTTACATGGTGTGGTAACATAATGTAGTGTTTACCTTCCCCTGCTATAGTTTACATGGTGTGGTAACATAATGTAGTGTTTACCCTGCTATAGTTTACATGGTGTGGTAACATAATGTAGTGTTTACCCTGCTATAGTTTACATGGTGTGGTAACATAATGTAGTGTTTACCTTCCCCTGCTATAGTTTACATGGTGTGGTAACATAATGTAGTGTTTACCCTGCTATAGTTTACATGGTGTGGTAACATAATGTAGTGTTTACCCTTCCCCTGCTATAGTTTACATGGTGTGGTAACATAATGTAGTGTTTACCTTCCCCTGCTATAGTTTACATGGCGTGGTAACATAATGTAGTGTTTACCTTCCCCTGCTATAGTTTACATGGTGTGGTAACATAATGTAGTGTTTACCATTCCCCTGCTATAGTTTACATGGTGTGGTAACATAATGTAGTGTTTACCTTCCCCTGCTATAGTTTACATGGTGTGGTAACATAATGTAGTGTTTACCATCCCCTGTTATAGTTTACATGGTGTGGTAACATAATGTAGTGTTTACCCTGCTATAGTTTACATGGTGTGGTAACATTTATTTATATTTTTTTTAATTTCACCTTTATTTAACCAGGTAGGCTAGTTGAGAACAAGTTCTCATTTGCAACTGCGACCTGGCCAAGATAAAGCATAGCAGTGTGAACAGACAACAACACAGAGTTACACATGGAGTAAACAATAAACAAGTCAATAACATGGTAGGAAAAAGAGAATCTATATACAATGTGTGCAAAAGGCATGAGGTAGGCAATAAATCGAATAATTACAATTTAGCAGATTAACACTGGAGTGATAAATCATCAGATGATCATGTGCAAGAAGAGATACTGGTGTGCAAAAGAGCAGAAAAGTAAATAAATAAAAGCAGTATGGGGGTGAGGTAGGTAAATTGGGTGGGTAGTTTACAGATGGACTATGTACAGCTGCAGCGATCGGTTAGCTGCTCGGATAGCAGATTTTTTAAAGTTGTTGAGGGAGATAAAAGTCTCCAACTTCAGAGATTTTTGCAATTCGTTCCAGTCGCAGGCAGCAGAGAACTGGAAGGAAAGGCGTCCAAATGAGGTTTTGGCTTTAGGGATGATCAGTGAGATACACCTGCTGGAGCGCGTGCTACGGGTGGGTGTAGCCATCGTGACCAGTGAACTGAGATAAGGCGGCACTTTACCTAGCATAGCCTTGTAGATGACCTGGAGCCAGTGGGTCTGACGACGAACATGTAGCGAGGGCCAGCCGACTAGGGCATACAGGTCGCAGTGGTGGGTCGTATAAGGTGCTTTAGTAACAAAACGGATGGCACTGTGATAAACTGCATCCAGTTTGCTAAGTAGAGTATTGGAAGCTATTTTGTAGATGACATCGCCGAAGTCGAGGATCGGTAGGATAGTCAGTTTTACTAGGGTAAGTTTGGCGGCGTGAGTGAAGGAGGCTTTGTTCCGGAATAGAAAGCCGACTCTAGATTTGATTTTGGATTGGAGATGTTTGATATGAGTCTGGAAGGAGAGTTTGCAGTCTAGCCAGACACCTAGGTACTTATAGATGTCCACATATTCTAGGTCGGAACCGTCCAGGGTGGTGATGCTAGTCGGGCGTGCGGGTGCAGGCAGCGAGCGGTTGAAAAGCATGCATTTGGTTTTACTAGCATTTAAGAGCAGTTGGAGGCCACGGAAGGAGTGTTGTATGGCATTGAAGCTCATTTGGAGGTTAGATAGCACAGTGTCCAGGGAAGGGCCGGAAGTATACAGAATGGTGTCGTCTGCGTAGAGGTGGATCAGGGAATCGCCCGCAGCAAGAGCAACATCATTGATGTATACAGAGAAAAGAGTCGGCCCGAGAATTGAACCCTGTAGTACCCCCATAGAGACTGCCAGAGGACCGGACAACATGCCCTCCGATTTGACACACTGAACTCTGTCTGCAAAGTAGTTGGTGAACCAGGCAAGGCAGTCATTAGAAAAACCGAGGCTATTGAGTCTGCCGATAAGAATATGGTGATTGACAGAGTCGAAAGCCTTGGCCAGGTCGATGAAGACGGCTGCACAGTAATGTCTTTTATCGATGGCGGTTATGATATCGTTTAGTACCTTGAGCGTGGCTGAGGTGCACCCGTGACCGGCTCGGAAACCGGATTGCACAGCGGAGAAGGTACGGTGGGATTCGAGATGGTCAGTGATCTGTTTGTTGACTTGGCTTTCGAAGACCTTAGCTAGGCAGGGCAGGATGGATATAGGTCTGTAACAGTTTGGGTCCAGGGTGTCTCCCCCTTTGAAGAGGGGAATGACAGCGGCAGCTTTCCAATCCTTGGGGATCTCAGATGATACGAAGGAGAGGTTGAACAGGCTGGTAATAGGGGGTGCGACAATGGCGGCGGACAGTTTCAGAAATAGTGGGTCCAGATTGTCAAGCCCAGCTGATTTGTATGGGTCCAAGTTTTCCAGCTCTTTCAGAACATCTGCTATCTGGATATGGGTAAAGGAGAAGCTGGGGACGCTTGGGCGAGTAGCAGCGGGCCGGGCGGGGCTGCTGGCCAAGGTTGGAGTCGCCAGGTGGAAGGCATGGCCAGCCATTGAGAAATGTTTGTTGAAGTTTTCGATTATCACGGACTTATCAGTGGTGACCGTGTTATCTAGCCTCAGTGCAGTGGGCAGCTGGGAGGAGGTGCTCTTGTTTTCCATGGACTTTACAGTATCCCAGAACTTTTTGGAGTTAGAGCTACAGGATGCAAATTTCTGCTTGAAAAAGCTGGCCTTTGCTTTCCTGACTGACTGCGTGTATTGGTTCCTGACTTCCCTGAACAGTTGCATATCACGGGGGCTCTTCGATGCTATCACAGTTCGCCACAGGATGTTTTTGTGCTGGTCGAGGGCAGTCAGGTCTGGAGTGAACCAAGGGCTATATCTGTTCTTGGTTCTGCATTTTTTGAACGGAGCATGCTTGTCTAATATGGTGAGGAAGTAACTTTTAAAGAATGACCAGGCATCCTCAACTGACGGGATGAGGTCAATATCCTTCCAGGGTACCCGGGCCAGGTCGATTAGAACATAATGTAGTGTTTACCTTCCCCTGTTATAGTTTACATGGTGTGGTAACATAATGTAGTGTTTACCTTCCCCTGCTATAGTTTACATGGTGTGGTAACATAATGTAGTATTTACCTTCCCCTGTTATAGTTTACATGGTGTGGTAACATAATGTACTGTTTACCTTCCTCTGCTATAGTTTACATGGTGTGGTAACATAATGTAGTGTTTACCCTTCCCCTGCTATAGTTTACATGGTGTGGTAACATAATGTAGTGTTTACCTTCCCCCTGTTATAGTTTACATGGTGTGGTAACATAATGTAGTGTTTACCTTCCCCTGCTATAGTTTACATGGTGTGGTAACATAATGTAGTGTTTACCTTCCCCTGTTATAGTTTACATGGTGTGGTAACATAATGTAGTGTTTACCTTCCCCTGCTATAGTTTACATGGTGTGGTAACATAATGTAGTGTTTACCTTCCTCTGCTATAGTTTACATGGTGTGGTAACATAATGTAGTGTTTACCTTCCTCTGTTATAGTTTACATGGTGTGGTAACATAATGTAGTGTTTACCTTCCCCTGCTATAGTTTACATGGTGTGGTAACATAATGTAGTGTTTACCCTTCCTCTGCTATAGTTTACATGGTGTGGTAACATAATGTAGTGTTTACCCTTCCTCTGCTATAGTTTACATGGTGTGGTAACATAATGTAGTGTTTACCTTCCTCTGCTATAGTTTACATGGTGTGGTAACATAATGTAGTGTTTACCCTTCCTCTGCTATAGTTTACATGGTGTGGTAACATAATGTAGTGTTTACCCTTCCTCTGCTATAGTTTACATGGTGTGGTTACATAATGTAGTGTTTAAACTGAGAGAGTGTATTATCCCCCCTGACTATCCCCCCATGGGAGCATCCAGCTCTGGGACATATTAGAGAGAGTGGGTGTGTGTGTGTGTGTGTGTGTGTGTGTGTGTGAGAGAGAGTGTGTGAGTGTGATTGTAAGTGTGAGTGTGAGTGTGAGTGTGTGTGTGTGTGTGTGTGTGTGTGTGTGTGTGTGTGTGTGTGTGTGTGTGTGTGTGTGTTATCTCAGTGTGTGTTTATACATATGCATGCTGTCACACATGTTCCCCTCTCCCTCCTCTCAGTCAGTCATCCCACTGGGGGAAGCATGGAGATGAATCACGGAGGAAATGGTCTCTCTGTGTTTCTCAACCCAATGGATGACTCTCTGTGTTGCTCAACCCAATGGATGACTCTCTGTGTTGCTCAACCCAATGGATGACTCTCCGTGTTGCTCAACCCAATGGATGACTGCATGAAAGCTCTTAGAATCAAACCAAGGGCTCAGAGCTGGACACCCCCTGTGACTGCCCCCCCCCCCCCCCCCCCCCCCCCCTCCGCCCGCACACACACACACACACACACACACACACACACACACACACACACACACACACACTTCTCATGGTTTTCACTATGCACAGTCAGATCAAAGAGAGATGGAGTGAACAGCCAGGCTGACTGGAGCCTGATCGGGGTCCCAAATGGCAGCCTATTCCCTATGTAGTGCACTACTTTTAACCAGGGCCCATAGGTCTCTGGTCAAAAGTAGTGCAATATATAGGGAATAGGTTGCCAATCTGTCCTCCTCCATACCCCTTGTAAAGGTTGCTACAAGCTTCACGCCGTTGATCTTAACTGACTTGCCTAGCTAAGTAAAGGTTAACTAAATCACATCTACGTGCGTTTGTGCGTGCACGTGGATGGAAGGGATTTTTGGAGTAGCAGACATCTTTTTGTAACATCCTGTCCTCACCGGTCCCACTCCCATTAACGATAGAAACCTTTGTCTTTTCATTATTGTGAAATCAAGGAAGAGTCGCCTTCCTTCGCTTGTATTAACTAGCTGTCAGCCTGGCTAGCTGGATTTAGCCTGGCTAGCTGGATGTAACCTGGCTAGCTGGATTTAGCCTGGCTAGCTGGATTTAGCCTGGCTAGCTGGATGTAGCCTGGCTAGCTGGATTTAGCCTGGCTAAAAACATAACAATCTAGCTTTTTAGCTTCCCCCATGAGATATAATCATATTGATAATTAATTCATAATTGTTATACTTGCCGGTGTAACCTAAAACATTATTCCAGTTTCATATGCTGCTTGTATAATCAAATCCCAAGCGACAACACAGCCCCCACAGCTGCGGAAGCAGTGATATGGAGTGTCAAACTGTTCAGGTAGTCAAAGAGTAAGTTGAATCAGTTTTGACAACTATTTTTCAGTGAGATCTGTTATTGGCTCCTTGATTTGTCACTAGAAGTCACTAGATTACGTTTTGCGTCACAGCACCAATTTACCTTGCTGCCGCACAGCTGCGTCCGCGACGTAACGTTTTTATTAGCCCCCTCGCTCACTGCACACCCCTCACCTTGTGTTTCTCTGCCTGTATGTGCACTGTGGTTGTGACTTCTGTTGCACAGACTGTCACAGCCGTGAAAAGAAGAGGACCAAGGTGCAGCGTGGTGAGCGTACATTTTCTTTTATTATAAAAATGACGCGGAACAAAAACAATAAACACGACCAAAACGAACCGTGAAGCTAAAGGCTGTGTGCCCTAAACAAAGTCAACTTCCCACATAGACAGGTGGGAAAAAGGGCAGCCTAAGTATAGACAGCTGTCCCTGTTTGAGAACCTTACCCGGCCAAAACATAGAACTACAAAACATAGAACAGAATACCCACCCCAACTCACGCCCTGACCAAACCAAAATAGAGACATAAAAATGATCTCTAAGGTCAGGGCGTGACACAGACAGCTTCTCCCACTTTCGTTTGCACCAAAATTGAGTGGGGAAATGTCCCTAAATGCTATCAAAATGATAGAAACCCTCGGTACCAAAACTCCCCAACGGCAGCCTGAAAAGTAGCTGAATTTGTCGCTATAATCTTTAACAATAAAAGTAGCTGTAGTGGTCAGAAAACTTGCTAAATATAGCAACAAGTCGCTAAATTGGCAACACTGCGTTGAATGCCGCACCGTATTACAAGGAGCCGCCCCTTTTGTGACAAAATGACATGGCAACACTCTGAATCTTGCGTCTGCGTAGAACTTGTTCTAGGTAGCTTAAGGAAGGCCACTCTGTCCTTGGATCCTTGGACACCAGGTTGGGGTTCCAGCCCATAAGTGAAAGCAGGCTGTGCTGTGTAAAGCAATGCACCCCAGCATAGGGGCCTCCGTCATAGCGGCAGGATGAACTGATTAAGGCATGCGATTGTGAAATGAAAAGAGGTTGGTTGGTCGAGTTGGTTGGGTTCATATGGCTGTAGGCACTGGGAGCCGATCTATTTCAGATTAACAGGCAGACTGGTTCGCTCTCTCTGTTTCTCTATCTCTCTTTCTCTCTGTCGGTCAGAGGGACAGGCAGGGAAGCAAGCAGACAGACAGGCAGGCAGAAAGACAGACAGACATGCTGGTTCTCTCTGTCCTCTCCCCTCCTCAGTGCATCGGCAGATTCGATGGCAGTGAGGCCACATGTGGAACCGTTAGGGCCAACTCGGCGGTTTGTCTCCCACAGTGAATATGATACATGTAATATTTACCAGATTGCAGTCCAGTCCCCCCAAAGGTCCCCTCTGCCTTTCTGAAGACCTTTCTGATGGCCAACCGGCCCAGAGGAGGCAGAGAGCAGGAAGGGCTTTAAATAAAAAGAAACACCTTTTGACACTGTGAGTGTGTGTGTTTGTGTGTGTTTGTGTGTGCCTTCGTGCACAAGTGTGTGTGTGTGTGTCCGTGTAATAGTAAAAATGTCCTGACTCATGAATATATCAGTGTATTTTGTTTAACGTGGAAAAGAGCTTTACGTCTACGCAGTGGTTCCCAAACTTATTGGCTCATTCATCCCCCTCCTCTCCCCTGTAACTATTCCCCAGGTCGTTGCTGCAAATGAGAAAGTGTTCTCAGTCAACTTACCTGGTAAAATAACGGATAAATAAAATAAAAATAAAATAGTAACGTACCCCTTCAAACATTCAACCTCCAGCTGTACCCCCTCTAAGCCCCAGGGTCAGCGTACCCCTCCAAACATTCAACCTCCAGCTGTACCCCCTCTAAGCACCAGGGTCAGCGCACTCTCAAATGTTGTTTTTTGCCATCATTGTAAGCCTGCCAAACACACACCATACGATACATTTATTAAACATAAGTTCGTGGGAATGGCACAAATAATAATATATTAATAGTCAATCATTTTGCTCTTTATTTAGCCATCTTACATATAAAACCTTATTTGTTCATAAAACATTGTGATTAACTCACCACAGGTTAATGAGAAGGGTGTGCTTGACAGGATACACATAACTCTGCAATGTTGGGTTGTACTGGAGAGAGTCTCAGTCTTAAATCATTTTCCACACACAGTCTGAGCCTGTATTTGGTTTTCATGCTAGTGAGGGCTGAGAATCCACTCTCACATCGGTGCCTGGTTGCAAAGGGCATCAATGTCTTAACAGCACGATTTGCCAAGGCAGGATACTCTGAGTGCAGCCCAATCCAGAAATCTGGCAGTAGCTTCTGATTAAATTCAATTTTCACTGAACCACTTATTGCAATTACGATGAGGCTCTCTTGTTCAGATATCGGTAAGTGGACTGGAGGCAGGGCATGAAAGGGATAATGAATCCAGTTGTTTGTGTCATCCATTTTGGGAAAGTACATGTGTATTTGCGCACCCAGCTCACTCAGGTGCTTCGCTATATCACATTTGACATTGTCCGTAAGCTTGAGTTCATTTGCACACAAAAAATCATACAATAATGGAAAGACCTGTGTGTTGTCCTTGTTAATGCAGACAGAGAAGAGCTAAAACTTCTTAATCATAGCCTCAATTTTGTTCTCCACATTGAATATAGTTGCGGAGAGTCCCTGTAATCCTAGATTCAGATCATTCAGGCGAGAAAAAACATCACCCAGATAGGCCAGTTGTGTGAGAAACTCGTCATCATGTAGGCGGTTAGACAAGTGAAAATGATGGTCAGTAAAGAAAACTTTAAGCTCGTCTCTCAATTCAAAGAAACGTGTCAATATTTTGCCCCTTGATAACCAGCGCACTTCTGAATGTTATAAAAGCGTTACATGGTCGCTGCCCATATCATTGCATAACGCAGAAAATACATGAGAGTTCAGGGGCCTTGCTTTAACAAAGTTAACCATTTTCACTGTAGTGTCCAAAACGTATTTCAAGCTGTCAGGCATTCCCTTGGCAGCAAGAGCCTCTCAGTGGATGCTGCAGTTCTACCCAAGTGGCGTCGGGAGCAACTGCTTGCACGCGTGTTACCACTCCACTATGTCTCCCTGTCATGGCTTTTGCACCATCAGTACAGATACCAACACATCTTGACCACAAAAGTCCATTTGATGTCACAAAGCTGTCCAGTACTTTAAAAATATCCTCTCCTGATGTTCTGGTTTCCAGTGGTTTGCAGAAGAAGAATTGACCCCCTATAAACGTAACGGACATATACCAGGAGCTGTGCCAGGCCCGCCAAGTCTGTTGACTCATCCAGCTGTAACGCACTGACTCGTATGCGAAGCAGTAATTGTTTCAAAACATTTCCTGCCGTGTCACTGAAGCGTCGTGAAACAGTGTTGTTTGATGAAGGCGTTGTCTGTATAGTTTTTGGGGCCTTTTCCCCCAGCATTGTCCCAGTCACATCCACGGCAGCAGGAAGAATTAAGTCCTCCACAATAGTATGGGGCTTGCCTGTCCTAGCCACTCGGTAGCTCACCATATAAGACTCTTCTAGCCCCTTCTTATTAATGGTATCTCTTGCTTTTATACATGTTTTACTACTCGAAATAATAGCCAAAGGAAAAAGAAGAATAGCTCATGATTTACAGCAATCCTTTAAGTGGATCACAAAATATCTTAAATGACAACTAACAACAAATATATAAAGATAACTTTATCCCATTACTCAACAACATGAAAGCACATTTAATGAAATGGAACAATTGTCCCATAAATGTTACAGTTAGAATAAACCTTTTTTTTAAATGGCATAGCTCCCAAAGTTTTGGCAATACCAATTACTCCACCAAATACATTCTTTAAAAAAGTATACTGGGTCATAACAGACTTTATGTGTGTGAATAAAACTCATAGAATATAAAGGGAAGATTTACATCTTCCTAAATCTGAGGGGGGTTTTAACCTTCCAGATTTGGAATTGTATCACCTCGCCACCCAAGGCTTTCACTTGGGACATATAGTTAAATGTACTAAAGAGGAACAATGGGTACATATTGAAGATGCACATGCTCATCCCCAGAATATTTTTGTGTCTATTTTCAAAGGATCAAACTAAGAACATTTACAACTTTACAACAAAAAATATAAACGCAACATGCAACAATTCCTACGATTTTACTGAGTTAGTTAATATAAGGAACTCAGTTAATTGAAATAATTTCATTAGGGCCTAATTCATAGATTTCACATGACTGGAAATACAGATATGCATCTGTTGGTCAAAGATATCTTTAAAAATAAGGTAGGGGCGTGGATCAGAAAACCAGTCAGTATCTGGTGTGACCACCATTTCCCTCACGCAGCATGACATGTCCTTCGCATAGAGTTGATCAGGCTGTTTATTGCGGGCTGTGGAATGTTGTCCCACTCATCTACATTTCTGATGAGTATGCAGGCCATGGAAGAATTCGGACATTTTCAGGTTCCAGGAATTGGGGCCGTGCATTAACATGCTGAAACATAAGGTGATGGAGGCGGGTGAATGACACGACAATGGGCCTCTGGATCTTGTCACGGTATCTCTGTGCATTCAAATTGCCATCGATTAAAATGCAATTGTGTTTGATGTCCGTATCTTATGCCTGCCCATACCATAACCCCACCGCCACCATGGGACACTCTGTTCACAACATTTTAATCAGCAACTGCTCACCCACATGATGCCGTACATGCTGTCTGCCATCTGCCCGGTACAGTTGAAACCGGGATTCATCCGTGAAGAGCACACTTCTCCAGAGTGCCAGTGGCCATCGAAGCTGAGTATTAGCCCACTGAAGTCGGTTACGATGGCAAACTGCAGTCAGGTCAAGACCCTGATGTGGACGATGAGCACGCAGAAGAGCTTTCCTGAGACGGTTTCTGACAGTTTGTGCAGAACTTCTTTAGGTTGTCCAAACCCACAGTTTCATCAGCTGTCCGGGTGGCTGGTCTCAGACGATCCCGCAGGTGAAGAAGCTGATTGTGGAGGTCCTCTAGCTGGTTTACACGTGGTCTGCAGTTGGACGTAGTGACACATTTTTAAAAAATGACGTTGGAGGCGGCTTATGGTAGAAAAATGAACATTAAATTCTCAAGCAACAGCTCTAGCGGATATTCCTGCAGTCAACAAGCCAATTGCACGCTCCCTCAAAACTTGAGACATCTGTGTCAGCGTGTTGCGTGACAAAACTGCACATTTTAGAGTGGCCTTTTATTGTCCCCAGCACAAGGTTTAACAATCAGGCTGTTTAATTACATTCTTGATATGCCACATCTGTCAGGTGGATTAATTATCTTGGCAAATGCTCACTAAGAGGGATGTACACAAATTTGTGTACAAAATTTGAGAGAAATTAACTTTTTTGTGTGTATGGAACATATCTGGGATCTTTAATTTCAGCTCATGAAAGATGGGACCAACACTTTACATGTTGTGTTTCGATTTTTGTTCAGGGTATTATTTCAGTTGACTGATTTCCTTATATAAAGTATAACTCAGTAAAATCTTAGAAAATGTTGCATGTTGCATTTCTATTTTTGTTCAGTGTAGTTTGCCCTGTGTTCAGGGTTTTCTGCTATCGTTTGTTCTTTTATAGTTCTTGCTCAAAGCACCATTCCCTGTGCTCCCGATTATGGTCGCCAGGTAGATTTGTTATGATGCTGAAATGATGTACGATGTAACTTATTGCTTTTAAAGTGACAATAGTGTGATTGTAGTCCTAGGTATTATCGTTGTCTGAGTAGTGCTCAAGTCACCATCCAGGCATGTATTGATGATTGTTGTGATACTGTCTTGAAGAAGATTGCCAGTGTGTGTGTTCTAGTTCAAGGGATGTGAGCGTAAAATGATGTAGACACACCGAAATGTGCAGAGCTTACCCCAACAACATGTTTAGGCTATACGCATGCACTAAATATGAAATTGTCTCAATGCAACAAATGAAGCTAAGCAAAGCAGCGAGGCCTTAGCTGTCCCTGTCCATTAACAGTCAGGAAAGGCCATGCACGTGTCACGTTCCTGACCTATTTATGTTAGTTGTTATGTGTGTTAGTTGGTCAGGACGTGAGGTTGGGTGGGCATTCTATGTTTTCTGTTTCTGTGTTGGTTTTGGGTTGCCTGGTATGGCTCTTAATTAGAGGCAGGTGTTTGGCGTTCCTCTAATTAAGAGTCATATTTAGGTAGGCGTTGTCACAGTGTTCGTTGTGGGTGATTGTCTTCCGTGTTTGTGTTATGTTTGCACCATACGGAACTGTATACGGTTTGTTCGGTTTATGTAGTCTGTTTCCTATTCGTGCGTTCTTCGTGTCTATGTAAGTTCTCATGTTTAGGTCAGTCTACGTCGTTTGTTATTTTGTATCATTTCAAGTGTAGTTCGTGTTCGGTTTTCGTCTTGTTTAATAAATATGTGTTCAAGCTTCGCTGCGCCTTGGTTCAATCCCTGCTCCTCCTCTTCTGATGAGGAGGAGGAGGACAGCCGTTACAGAATCACCCACCATACCAGAGCCAAGCAGCGGAGTCAACGGAGTAAGGGACAGGAAAACAAGGATTTCTGGACTTGGGAGCAGATATCGAATGGAGAAGGTCCCTGGGCTAAGGCAGTAGAGAATCGCCGCTCTCAGGAAGAGAGGGAGGCAGCTAAAGCCCAGGAGCAGTGGTTTGAGGAGGCAGCAAGGAGACGTGGCTGGAAGCCCGAAAAGCCATGGGAACAACTGGAGGCACTGAGGAGAGCAGAGGCTACCGGAGAGAGGAACCGGAGCTATGAGGGAACGCGTCTGGCACGGAAGCCCAAAAAGCCCGTAAGTAATTCCCAAAAATTTCTTGGGGGGGGGGCTAGGAGGTAGTGGGCCAAGGGCAGGTAGGAGACCTGCGCCCACTTCCCAGGCTTACCGTGGAGAGCGGGAGTACGGGCAGGCGCCGTGTTACGCAGTAGAGCGCACGGTGTCTCCTGTACGAGTGCATAGCCCAGTGCGGGTTATTCCACCTCCCCGCACTGGTAGGGCTAGATTGGGTATTGAGCCAGGTGTCATGAGGCCGGCTCAACGCGTCTGGTCTCCAGTGCGTCTCCTCGGGCCGGCATACATGGCACCTGCCTTACGCATGGTTTCCCCGGTTCGCCTACATAGCCCGGTGCGGGTTATTCCACCTCCCCGCACTGGTCGGGCAACCGAGAGTATTCAACCAGGTAAGGTTGGGCAGGCTCAATGCTCAAGAGTGCCAGTACGCCTCCACGGTCCGGTATTTCCAGCGCCACCTCCCCGCCCCAGCCTAGTACCTACAGTGTCTACACTACGCACTAGGCTACCAGTGCGTATCCTGAGCCCTGTTCCTCCTCCACGCACTCTCCCTGTAGTGCGTGTATCTAGCCCGGTGCCTCCAGTTCCGGCACCACGCACTAAGCCACCTGTGCGTCTCCAGAGCCCTGAACACACTGTATCTTCTCCCCCTACTAATCCTGATGTGCTTGTCCTCAGCCCGGTGTCACCAGTGCCGGTACCTCGCATCAGGGATAGAGTAGGCTTTGAGAATGCAGTGTGCCCTGTTCCTGCTCCCCGCACTAGTAGGAAGGTGCTTATCCTTAGCCCGGTGCCTCCAGTTCCGGCACCACGCACCAGGTCTACAGTGCGCCGTATCCGGCCAGAGCCATCCGTCTCCCCAGCGCCATCTGAGCCATCCGTCTCCCCAGCGCCATCTGAGCCATCCGTCTCCCCAGCGCCATCTGAGCCATCCGTCTCCCCAGCGCCATCTGAGCCATCCGTCTCCCCAGCGCCATCTGAGCCATCCGTCTCCCCAGCGCCGTCTGAGCCATCCGTCTCCCCAGCGCCGTCTGAGCCATCCGTCTGCCAGGAGCCTGCAAAGCCGCCCGTCTGCCATGAGCCTGCAAAGCCGCCCGTCTGCCATGAGCCGCTAGAGCCGCCCGCCAGACAGGAGCCGCTAGAGCCGCCCGCCAGACAGGAGCCGCTAGAGCCGCCCGCCAGACAGGAGCCGCTAGAGCCGCCCGCCAGACAGGAGCCGCTAGAGCCGCCCGCCAGACAGGATCTGCCAGAGCCGCCCGCCAGACAGGATCTGCCAGAGCCGCCAACCAGACAGGATCTGCCAGAGCCGCCAACCAGACAGGATCTGCCAGAGCCGCCAACCAGACAGGATCTGCCAGAGCCGCCAACCAGACAGGATCTGCCAGAGCCGCCAACCAGACAGGATCTGCCAGAGACGCCAACCAGACAGGATCTGCCAGAGCCGCCAACCAGACAGGATCTGCCAGAGCCGCCAGCGAGCCATGAGCAGCCAGAGCTGCCAGCCCGCCATGAGCGTCGAGAGCCGCCAGCCCGCCATGAGCGTCGAGAGCCGCCAGCCCGCCATGAGCGTCGAGAGCCGCCAGCCCGCCATGAGCGTCGAGAGCCGCCAGCCCGCCATGAGCGTCGAGAGCCGCCAGCCCGCCATGAGCGTCGAGAGCCGCCAGCCCGCCATGAGCGTCGAGAGCCGTCAGCCCGCCATGAGCGTCGAGAGCCGTCAGCCCGCCATGAGCGTCGAGAGCCGTCAGCCCGCCATGAGCGTCGAGAGCCGTCAGCCCGCCATGAGCGTCGAGAGCCGTCAGCCCGCCATGAGCGTCGAGAGCCGTCAGCCCGCCATGAGCGTCGAGAGCCGTCAGCCCGCCATGAGCGTCGAGAGCCGTCAGCCCGCCATGAGCGTCGAGAGCCGTCAGCCCGCCATGAGCGTCCAGATTCGTCAGTCAGCCATGAGCTGCCCTTCAGCCTTAAACGGCTAGATACCCAGAACTGCCCATCAGTCCAGAGCTGTCTCTCTGTCCGGAGCTGCCTCTCAGTCCGGAGTTGCCCCTCTATCATTATCTCCCTCTCTATCTTGATCTACCTCTATATTCTTATCTATCCCTCTGTCTTGATCTATCTCTCTGTCCCGGTGCTGTCCCTATCAGTGATGTTATTAAGAGGATTTTGTGGGGGTAAAAGGAGGGTGGACATTCTTAGAGGGAGGAAGCTAGGATGGATTATGGTGGGGTGGGGACCTCGCCCGGAGCCTGAGCCACCACCGTGGTTAGATGCCCACCCAGACCCTCCCCTAGACTTTGTGCTGGTGCGCCCGGAGTTCGCACCTTATGGGGGGGGTAATGTCACGTTCCTGACCTATTTATGTTAGTTGTTATGTGTGTTAGTTGGTCAGGATGTGAGGTTGGGTGGGCATTCTATGTTTTCTGTTTCTGTGTTGGTTTTGGGTTGCCTGGTATGGCTCTTAATTAGAGGCAGGTGTTTGGCGTTCCTCTAATTAAGAGTCATATTTAGGTAGGCGTTGTCACAGTGTTCGTTGTGGGTGATTGTCTTCCGTGTTTGTGTTATGTTTGCACCATACGGAACTGTATACGGTTTGTTCGGTTTATGTAGTCTGTTTCCTATTCGTGCGTTCTTCGTGTCTATGTAAGTTCTCATGTTTAGGTCAGTCTACGTCGTTTGTTATTTTGTATCATTTCAAGTGTAGTTCGTGTTCGGTTTTCGTCTTGTTTAATAAAAATGTGTTCAAGCTTCTCTGCGCCTTGGTTCAATCCCTGCTCCTCCTCTTCTGATGAGGAGGAGGAGGACAGCCGTTACAGCACGTCAACGACTTAAATGGATGGAAAGGAAGGCTTGAGTACTCTGGGTCTTTTCCTGAGATATTGATGCAGTTTTAGTAAACCTTGAGATTTGAGCATAAAAACCACCAGAATCATTGAGAAAAAACATTAGATCACATTTATAAAATATACATTTTTTGGGGGGGGATTATCGCAGGGTAAGCACTGCCTACCCTGACGACCCTGATTGCACGTTACTGCTTCAAGGAATGGAGGAAGAATGATGCATTCTTAAAGTATTCTAACAAATCCCAGGTACTTCATTCTTAAAGTATTCTAACAAATCCCAGGTACAGTACTTCATTCTTAAAATATTCTAACAAATCCCAGGCCTTCATTCTTAAAGTATTCTAACAAATCCCAGGTACTTCATTCTTGAAGTACTCTAACAAGGCTTGATACTAATCAAATTCAGCAACCAGTATGAGTTATCATTCAGTTGACCCAACAGAAAATCATCTGATTGCAATGATGGCTTTGATTCAATTTGGCAGCAGCTTTACAGCTTTGGTCGGCTTCAACTGCTTATTGTAACCACTAGAGGGAGTAGTTCTCACATCTGTCATGCTGGTACTCCTCCGTTACAGCTCTGTTCTCTTCACAGGGACAAGATTGTCCAGACTAGTGACTGTGTGCAGCGGTAGTAGGGCAAGAGATTATGTGTGTATGTGCGTGTGTTCGCATGTGTGTTCTCAGTGTTTGTGTGTGTTGTGTGTGTGTTTTCTATTTATTACCATGGCAACCAACAGAGACACATAGTAAACAGCCAAAAAGAGGGGAACTTTTAGAGAGCTTGTCTAATTTGCCAAACATAAAAATGCTGCAATTAAATTTGAGGGAAAAAAAAAAGAGAGAGAGAGAGAGAGAGATTTTATCCACCCATGTAGAGTTAGACTAGAGAGCTTCTCTACTCTGGCTCTGCCAAACTCTCTATTGGCACGGCTTACCACACTGCACATGCAGGGACTCCTCTACACTGGACCACAATGTCAAGGCAGTTCTATCCCCCAAGATGTTTTAAGCTTTTTCTTCTCGTTGCTTGATTTTATCCCCCTTTTATACACAACCAGCTGTGAGAAGATTAGGTCTCTTTCTACACGACCAGCTGTGAGAAGATTAGGTCTCTTTCTACACGACCAGCTGTGAGATGATGAGGTCCAAAATGCTCCAAAATGCATCGCTATCCGGTCCTCCCAGTCCATTCAGAGTACTGAAACACCAGCTTGGATAAAGAACGAGTGGTCTCTCTCACACGTCGGACATGTGCCGACAACATTCTTTAGAAGCAGCTCCTTAATCCGTGGTCAACTGGTTTGACATTATAATTTACACGATAACATCATGTGTTGCTCCATATCTGGTTTCTACACTTAAGCCAATGGGAGAGTGGCATTTTCCTCATTCAGACCCCTTTTTGATAGCCTGGTTACAGGTCTATTTGTGCTGTCTTGTGCCTGTTTGGAGTGATAATGAGTTGGCAAGACAGCACAAACAGACCTTCTGCGACCTTCTCGTCTCCTAAATCAAAGTCAAAGCTTATTCCAAAACTTTGTCTATTCTTTTGCTAAGTGGAGATATTGAGTCATTCCAAGTCAGTAATGCCTCGACAGTCGACACTCTCGTCGGTATTCTACTTGGGGATGAAGTCATAGAGATCCCTGCGTTGTAATGGAGTAGAAAAACAGTGTCTAAACAACATCTGTAGGACACCCTTCCTTCTCTAGGGGAATCAGTTGATGAAGAAAACAAGGGCACTTTTACTCCCTCCCTCCCTCCCTCCCTCCCTCCCTCCCTCTCTCCCTCCCTCCCTCCCCTCCATCCATCCCTCCCTCCCTCCCTCCCCTCCCCTCCATCCCTCCCTTGCTCCCCAGCATGACCTCACCCATCCTGGGCCGGGCTTGGGCTAACACCTGGGGTGGAGGCTTTTCCCTGGAGGTGTGTGTGTGTGTGTGTGTGTGTGTGTGTGTGTGTGTGTGTGTGTGTGTGTGTGTGTGTGTGTGTGTGTGTGTGTGTGTGTGTGTGTGTGTGTGTGTGTGTGTGTGGTGGGGGGTGGATCAAGTGGTTAACCACTACTCATCCCTGCTAACAACACATGATAGATCCACCATACAGAACAATGTACTTTCTTCTTATTTTAAACCTGTTCCAGTGAGTTTTTATAACGTTAATACACATTTTGACAGCTCTGTAGCTCAGCTGTTGGCCATCGTTGAAAACAGGTTCAGAAAAGATGTCTGAATTGGCTGCAGGGCTCAACAGTAGCTATAAGGATAAACAGAAGAGCAAAACCGTCTGTGAGTCTAAGCTACCGTCCAATACATTCTCACCATACTCTAATGCAGATGGACTTTGTACTGTGCTCTGCCACTGAGTGGCAAATAGCTGTTTTGATTTATGTTGAAAGCAGTTGAAGAGCCCGGCTCAACACTTTGTTGTCATTTGACATGTGTGTCTAAACAGCTTCATAGGGCTGTGAAGCCTGATGTTGATGTCTGTGTTTGTGTATATTATCAGTCACAGTAGAGGAGGGATTTCCTCCTGGTGAGGTTGGGTTTACAGGCCCACCCATGCAGTGTGACTGGAACCCAGTCTTAAATGGCACACTCTTCCCTGTATAGTGCACTACTTTACACCAGACCTCTTCCCTATATAGGGCACTACTTTAGACCAGACCTCTTCCCTATATAGTGCACTACTTTAGACCAGACCTCTTCCCTATATAGTGCACTACTTTAGACCAGACCTCTTCCCTGTATAGTGCACTACTTTACACCAGACCTCTTCCCTATATAGGGCACTACTTTAGACCAGACCTCTTCCCTATATAGTGCACTACTTTAGACCAGACCTCTTCCCTATATAGTGCACTACTTTAGACCAGACCTCTTCCCTATATAGTGCACTACTTTAGACCAGACCTCTTCCCTATATAGTGCACTACTTTAGACCAGACCTCTTCCCTATATAGTGCACTACTTTAGACCAGACCTCTTCCCTATATAGTGCACTACTTTACACCAGACTTCTTCCCTATATAGTGCACTACTTTAGACCAGACCTCTTCCCTGTATAGTGCACTACTTTAGACCAGACTTCTTCCCTATATAGTACACTACTTTAGACCAGACCTCTTCCCTATATAGTGCACTACTTTAGACCAGACCTCTTCCCTATATAGTGCACTACTTTAGACCAGACCTCTTCCCTATATAGTGCACTACTTTAGACCAGACTTCTTCCCTATATAGTGTACTACTTTAGACCAGACCTCTTCCCTTTCCCTGAATATCACTGCCCCAGTACTTTAGACCAGGTCCCATTGCAGTGCACTATCTAGGGGACCTGGTGTAATATCCTACAGTATTCTTGACATTTTGTGTTAATTATTGTGATAGGCAGATTTTTTACCGGTATGGCGAACCCCTACTATTTATCTTGTCTGGACGCTGTACCAGACCAAACTGGCTTACTTTCTCCCCTTCCTATACTATACTAATGCTAGTGGTCCTGTCTCTCTCCCCTAGGTCCTCTCTCCTCTCTGCCCTCTCTGTTCCACCTCTCCCCTCTCTCTCTCTCCTCCCTAGAGCCTATACTAACCCATAACAATAATGCTAGTGGTCCTGTCTCTCTCCCCTAGGTCCTCTCTCCTCTCTGCCCTCTCTGTTCCACCTCTCCCCTCTCTCTCTCTCCTCCCTAGAGCCTATACTAACCCATAACAATAATGCTAGTGGTCCTGTCTCTCTCCCCTAGGTCCTCTCTCCTCTCTGCCCTCTCTGTTCCACCTCTCCCCTCTCTCTCTCTCCTCCCTAGAGCCTATACTAACCCATAACAATAATGCTAGTGGTCCTGTCTCTCTCCCCTAGGTCCTCTCTCCTCTCTGCCCTCTCTGTTCCACCTCTCCCCTCTCTCTCTCTCCTCCCTAGAGCCTATACTAACCCATAACAATAATGCTAGTGGTCCTGTCTCTCTCCCCTAAGTCCTCTCTCCTCTCTGCCCTCTCTGTTCCACCTCTCCCCTCTCTCTCTCTCCTCCCTAGAGCCTATACTAACCCATAACAATAATGCTAGAGGTCCCGTCTCTCTCCCCTAGGTCCTCTCTCCTCTCTGCCCTCTCTGTTCCACCTCTCCCCTCTCTCTCTCTCCTCCCTAGAGCCTATACTAACCCATAACAATAATGCTAGTGGTCCTGTCTCTCTCCCCTAGGTCCTCTCTCCTCTCTGCCCTCTCTGTTCCACCTCTCCCCTCTCTCTCTCTCCTCCCTAGAGCCTATACTAACCCATAACAATAATGCTAGTGGTCCTGTCTCTCTCCCCTAAGTCCTCTCTCCTCTCTGCCCTCTCTGTTCCACCTCTCCCCTCTCTCTCTCTCCTCCCTAGAGCCTATACTAACCCATAACAATAATGCTAGTGGTCCTGTCTCTCTCCCCTAAGTCCTCTCTCCTCTCTGCCCTCTCTGTTCCACCTCTCCCCTCTCTCTCTCTCCTCCCTAGAGCCTATACTAACCCATAACAATAATGCTAGTGGTCCTGTCTCTCTCCCCTAAGTCCTCTCTCCTCTCTGCCCTCTCTGTTCCACCTCTCCCCTCTCTCTCTCTCCTCCCTAGAGCCTATACTAACCCATTACAATAATGCTAGTGGTCCTGTCTCTCTCCCCTAGGTCCTCTCTCCTCTCTGCCCTCTCTGTTCCACCTCTCCCCTCTCTCTCTCTCCTCCCTAGAGCCTATACTAACCCATAACAATAATGCTAGTGGTCCTGTCTCTCTCCCATAGGTCCTCTCTCCTCTCTGCCCTCTCTGTTCCACCTCTCCCCTCTCTCTCTCTCCTCCCTAGAGCCTATACTAACCCATAACAATAATGCTAGTGGTCCTGTCTCTCTCCCATAGGTCCTCTCTCCTCTCTGCCCTCTCTGTTCCACCTCTCCCCTCTCTCTCTCTCCTCCCTAGAGCCTATACTAACCCATAACAATAATGCTAGTGGTCCTGTCTCTCTCCCCTAAGTCCTCTCTCCTCTCTGCCCTCTCTGTTCCACCTCTCCCCTCTCTCTCTCTCCTCCCTAGAGCCTATACTAACCCATAACAATAATGCTAGTGGTCCTGTCTCTCTCCCATAGGTCCTCTCTCCTCTCTGCCCTCTCTGTTCCACCTCTCCCCTCTCTCTCTCTCCTCCCTAGAGCCTATACTAACCCATAACAATAATGCTAGTGGTCCTGTCTCTCTCCCATAGGTCCTCTCTCCTCTCTGCCCTCTCTGTTCCACCTCTCCCCTCTCTCTCTCTCCTCCCTAGAGCCTATACTAACCCATAACAATAATGCTAGTGGTCCTGTCTCTCTCCCATAGGTCCTCTCTCCTCTCTGCCCTCTCTGTTCCACCTCTCCCCTCTCTCTCTCTCCTCCCTAGAGCCTATACTAACCCATAACAATAATGCTAGTGGTCCTGTCTCCCTCCCCTAAGTCCTCTCTCCTCTCTGCCCTCTCTGTTCCACCTCTCCCCTCTCTCTCTCTCCTCCCTAGAGCCTATACTAACCCATAACAATAATGCTAGTGGTCCTGTCTCGCTCCCCTAGGTCCTCTCTCCTCTCTGCCCTCTCTGTTCCACCTCTCCCCTCTCTCTCTCTCCTCCCTAGACCCTATACTAATGCTAGTGGTCCTGTCTCTCTCCCCTAGGTCCTCTCTCCTCTCTGCCCTCTCTGTTCCACCTCTCCCCTCTCTCTCTCTCCTCCCTAGAGCCTATACTAACCCATAACAATAATGCTAGTGGTCCTGACTCGCTCCCCTAGGTCCTCTCTCCTCTCTGCCCTCTCTGTTCCACCTCTCCCCTCTCTCTCTCTCCTCCCTAGAGCCTATACTAACCCATTACAATAATGCTAGTGGTCCTGTCTCGCTCCCCTAGGTCCTCTCTCCTCTCTGCTCTCTCTGTTCCACCTCTCCCCTCTCTCTCTCTCCTCCCTAGACCCTATACTAATGCATAACAATAATGCTAGTGGTCCTGTCTCTCTCCCATAGGTCCTCTCTCCTCTCTGCCCTCTCTGTTCCACCTCTCCCCTCTCTCTCTCTCCTCCCTAGACCCTATACTAACCCATAACAATAATGCTAGAGGTCCCGTCTCTCTCCCCTAGGTCCTCTCTCCTCTCTGCCCTCTCTCTGTTTCACCTCTCCCCTCTCTCTCTCTCCTCCCTAGACCCTATACTAATGCATAACAGAGACCTGGCATGGAGCAAAGACTCATATCAATATCGTCCGTTATCGTCCTTGACAGTCTCCCACAGCAGCTTCCCATGACGTAATACAAGTTAATAAATCCACTAACCCCATAACCCACTGGGCACAGATGTCAGTTCAACATCTAGCTGTGATTTACATTTGGTTGAGTTGTCAACTAACGTTTTTTATACATTGTACAGATGTTCCTTTGAATACAATGTTATATGGGTTCCATATGGCTGCAGGAGAGTTAACATTGTGTTCTATATGGCTGCAGGAGAGTTAACATTGGGTTAACATTGAGTTAACATTGGGTTCCATATGGCTGCAGGAGAGTTAACATTGGGTTCCATATGGCTGCAGGAGAGTTAACATTGGGTTAACATTGTGTTAACATTGGGTTCCATATGGCTGCAGGAGAGTTAACATTGTGTTAACATTGTGTTAACATTGGGTTCCATATGGCTGCAGGAGAGTTAACATTGTGTTAACATTGGGTTCCATATGGCTGCAGGAGAGTTAACATTGTGTTAACATTGGGTTCCATATGGCTGCAGGAGAGTTAACATTGTGTTAACATTGGGTTAACATTGGGTTCCATATGGCTGCAGGAGAGTTAACATTGGGTTCCATATGGCTGCAGGAGAGTTAACATTGGGTTCCATATGGCTGCAGGAGAGTTAACATTGTGTTAACATTGGGTTAACATTGGGTTCCATATGGCTGCAGGAGAGTTAACATTGGGTTCCATATGGCTGCAGGAGAGTTAACATTGGGTTCTATATGGCTGCAGGAGAGTTAACATTGTGTTAACATTGGGTTAACATTGGGTTAACATTGGGTTCCATATGGCTGCAGGAGAGTTAACATTGGGTTCCATATGGCTGCAGGAGAGTTAACATTGGGTTCCATATGGCTGCAGGAGAGTTAACATTGGGTTCTATATGGCTGCAGGAGAGTTAACATTGTGTTAACATTGGGTTAACATTGGGTTCCATATGGCTGCAGGAGAGTTAACATTGGGTTCCATATGGCTGCAGGAGAGTTAACATTGGGTTCTATATGGCTGCAGGAGAGTTAACATTGGGTTCCATATGGCTGCAGGAGAGTTAAAATTGGGTTCCATATGGCTGCAGGAGAGTTAACATTGGGTTCTATATGGCTGCAGGAGAGTTAACATTGGGTTAACATTGGGTTAACATTGGGTTCCATATGGCTGCAGGAGAGTTAACATTGGGTTCTATATGGCTGCAGGAGAGTTAACATTGGGTTCCATATGGCTGCAGGAGAGTTAACATTGTGTTAACATTGGGTTCCATATGGCTGCAGGAGAGTTAACATTGGGTTCTATATGGCTGCAGGAGAGTTAACATTGTGTTAACATTGGGTTCCAGATCGCTGCAGGAGAGTTAACATTGGGTTCCAGATCGCTGCAGGAGAGGTAACATTGGGTTACAGATCGCTGCAGGAGAGGTAACATTGGGTTCCAGATCACTGCAGGAGAGTTAACATTGGGTTCCAGATCGCTGCAGGAGAGTTAACATTGGGTTCCAGATCGCTGCAGGAGAGTTAACATTGGGTTCCAGATCAGAGTTAACATTGGGTTCCAGATCGCTGCAGGAGAGTTAACATTGGGCGTAGATCAGAGGGAGTTGGTTATGAAATCTGACTGTCTGAGACTGGTGATCAGATCATATAGCATTAGAGGAGCAGGTGGATGTAATGTGTCCTTATACTGGGATTATGCTACCTGGGAGTAGCCTCTCCTGGTACTCTCTGACAGGGTAAGGACTTAGTATCCTATAGGTCTCCCGGTACTCTCTGACAGGGTAAGGACTTAGTATCCTATAGGTCTCCTGGTACTCTCTGACAGGGTAAAGACTTAGTATCCTGTAGGTCTCCTGGTACTCTCTGATGGAGTAAGGACTTAGTATCCTATAGGTCTCCTAGTACTCTCTGACAGGGTAAAGACTTAGTATCCTATAGGTCTCCCGGTACTCTCTGACAGGGTAAAGACTTAGTATCCTATAGGTCTCCCGGTACTCTCTGACAGGGTAAGGACTTAGTATCCTGTAGATCTCCTGGTACTCTCTGACAGGGTAAGGACTTAGTATCCTGTAGGTCTCCTGGTACTCTCTGACAGGGTAAGGACTTAGTATCATGTAGGTCTCTTAGTACTCTCTGACAGGGTAAAGACTTAGTATCCTATAGGTCTCCTGGTACTCTCTGACAGGGTACGGACTTAGTATCCTATAGGTCTCCTGGTACTCTCTGATGGAGTAAGGACTTAGTATCCTGTAGGTCTCCTGGTACTCTCTGACAGGGTAAAGACTTAGTATCCTGTAGGTCTCCTGGTACTCTCTGACAGGGTAAGGACTTAGTATCCTATAGGTCTCCTGGTACTCTCTGACAGGGTAAGGACTTAGTATCCTGTAGGTCTCTTAGTACTCTCTGACAGGGTAAAGACTTAGTATCCTGTAGGTCTCCTGGTACTCTCTGACAGGGTAAGGACTTAGTTTCCTATAGGTCTCCTGGTACTCTCTGACAGGGTAAGGACTTAGTATCCTATAGGTCTCTTAGTACTCTCTGACAGGGTAAGGACTTAGTATCCTATAGGTCTCCTGGTACTCTCTGACAGGGTAAGGACTTAGTATCCTATAGGTCTCTTAGTACTCTCTGACAGGGTAAGGACTTAGTATCCTATAGGTCTCTTAGTACTCTCTGACAGGGTAAGGACTTAGTATCCTATAGGTCTCCTGGTACTCTCTGACAGGGTAAGGACTTAGTATCCTATAGGTCTCTTAGTACTCTCTGACAGGGTAAGGACTTAGTATCCTGTAGGTCTCCTGGTACTCTCTGACAGGGTAAGGACTTAGTATCCTGTAGGTCTCCTGGTACTCTCTGACAGGGTAAGGACTTAGTATCCTGTAGGTCTCCTGGTACTCTCTGACAGGGTAAGGACTTAGTATCCTATAGGTCTCCTGGTACTCTCTGACAGGGTAAGGACTTAGTATCCTATAGGTCTCTTAGTACTCTCTGACAGGGTAAGGACTTAGTATCCTGTAGGTCTCCTGGTACTCTCTGACAGGGTAAGGACTTAGTATCCTGTAGGTCTCCTGGTACTCTCTGACAGGGTAAGGACTTAGTATCCTGTAGGTCTCCTGGTACTCTCTGACAGGGTAAAGACTTAGTATCCTATAGGTCTCCCGGTACTCTCTGACAGGGTAAGGACTTAGTATCCTATAGGTCTCCCGGTACTCTCTGACAGGGTAAGGACTTAGTATCCTGTAGGTCTCCTGGTACTCTCTGACAGGGTAAGGACTTAGTATCCTGTAGGTCTCCTGGTACTCTCTGACAGGGTAAGGACTTAGTATCCTGTAGGTCTCCTGGTACTCTCTGACAGGGTAAAGACTTAGTATCCTATAGGTCTCCCGGTACTCTCTGACAGGGTAAGGACTTAGTATCCTATAGGTCTCCCGGTACTCTCTGACAGGGTAAGGACTTAGTATCCTATAGGTCTCCTGGTACTCTCTGACAGGGTAAGGACTTAGTATCCTATAGGTCTCCCGGTACTCTCTGATAGGGGAAAGACTTAGTATCCTATAGGTCTCTTAGTACTCTCTGATGGAGTAAGGACTTAGTATCCTATAGATCTCCCGGTACTCTCTGATGGAGTAAGGACTTAGTATCCTATAGGTCTCCTGGTACTCTCTGACAGGGTAAGGACTTAGTATCCTATAGGTCTCCCGGTACTCTCTGACAGGGTAAGGACTTAGTATCCTATAGGTCTCTTAGTACTCTCTGACAGGGTAAGGACTTAGTATCCTATAGGTCTCCTGGTACTCTCTGACAGGGTAAGGACTTAGTATCCTATAGGTCTCCCGGTACTCTCTGACAGGGTAAGGACTTAGTATCCTATAGGTCTCTTAGTACTCTCTGACAGGGTAAGGACTTAGTATCCTATAGGTCTCCTGGTACTCTCTGACAGGGTAAGGACTTAGTATCCTATAGGTCTCCTGGTACTCTCTGACAGGGTAAGGACGTAGTATCCTATAGGTCTCCCGGTACTCTCTGACAGGGTAAGGACTTAGTATCCTATAGGTCTCCTGGTACTCTCTGACAGGGTAAGGACT